>NW_019524969.1:48771-88140 GCF_002814215.2 Seriola lalandi dorsalis | reverse complement strand
AGTTGAATATAAATGATGTGAACAAATAACCAGCTGCATTGTATAGTGAAGACTCATGTTTAGTGTTCACATAGCTTTTATTTTGTGTAAAATAAATCAGACTCAGACACGTGCTGGAGGAAAACAGAGACGCTTGGTGTCTTCATTACTCCGCTCTTCACCTGCTTTTACAGGTAACATATTTGTCACCACGGTCCTCATCCTTGGGACCCGTAACACACGCTGGCTGATCCCATATCTGACTCGTATCTGGAGGACCCTGAGCCGTCTCCTTTTTGGGGAACCCGGCTAGCCTTCCCTGTCTCTCGGGTTATCCGCCTTTCGGGAAGGGAGCCCCTGGGAAGAACGGAGACGCCGGTTCCCCGAGCAGCCTCAGCCCCAGAACTTCCAGCCCGAGCCTCAGCCTCGATCCTTCCAGCCAGCGCACCCGTCGAACATCAGGTCCCCAAGATGGATGACCCGCTGTCTGACTCGGGCCTGGAGGACCCTGACGAGTCCCCTTTCAAGGGAACTCGGGACACGGAACCCCGGGAAAAAAATTTTACGGGGTTCGTCCGTCACCACAGAGAAACTCCGCCCCAGGTTCCTAGCTTCCAGCCCAAGCCACAGTCCCAGGCCCCCAGCTTCCAGCCCAAGCCCCAACTACTCAGCATCCGGAACCTCTGCTCTCCTGTGACTAGGAGCCCTCGCCAACCACCCTGACTGACGCATCAGCCATCCAGCGTCGGGGGTCCCAGTTGACGTTTCATCGGCTTGTGACTCTGTGAAGGGGGGGGGGTAAGTGTGTGTGCTCTGTGGTTGAATAAAAATATATTAAAAGTAACAATGTAATTTAAAACCAGGTGAGAGCAGTTGCTAAAACCAAGAAGCAGCCAGTTCCGCTGTCCTATTGAGTCCGCCCAATCACACCTCACAGGTGCGGGTAATTAACAGTGGAGGGGAAGTCATCACCGAGTAAAGGGTTTCAACAATAAAAGCACAGCAACACATCTCACATAAAAACATGCAACATGCAATAAAATTGATAATTCGCACAACACTCCACACTAAAATCATAAATACGCTAACTAAAACATGCCGTACACTAAGGCCATAAAAAAAAAAACCATAGTCACAATTTACCCGTGTGACAACTCAATCCCCGGGTCAAGGAGCTTACGCATCCGCTGTCTCAGCGTCGGGGGTCCCGGTCGATTCCTTCCTTGTTCCTGAGTTAGTGGTTCTGGACAACGTCTCATCTGCTCCTACTGTCCTCTAGGCGGTCCAGCCGATACCTGCTCCACGTGTTCTGTCATCGGCCCAGCGGACTCCTGCTCCTGTTACCCAGTCAACTCCTGGTCCGCCTGTAGAGGAGCTCCAACTGCGACGCCGGTCTCCTGCTCGCCCTCCAGAGGCACTCCGCCTGCGAGGCCGTCCTCAGGCTCGACCTCCGGAGAGACCCCGTCTTCGCCGCCGGCATCCTGCTCGCACTCCAGAGGGGCGACGCCATCCTCCGGACAGACACCGTCTTCGCCGCCGCCCTCCGGAGAGACCTCCGGAGAGACCTCCGGAGAGACCCCATCTACGCCGCCGCCGCCCTCAGGGTCGACCTCCAGAGAGACCCCGTCTTCACCGTCGTCCGCCAGGGTGGTTCCATCCGTTTGCCCGACCTCCGGGTTGCCCAACTGGACTGTTCCTGGGTACCTGTGCCCCCGGTCTCCTTCCCTTGCCCGGTTACTGTCCTTCCTGTCCACACGCCCCTGATGTTACACCAAACCTGTTGTATTCAAGGAGATATGTAATGTAAATGCATGTGGGTTTTCTACCGTTTCAGTTGCTCATCTTGTTGCAACTTTTGCGACGTATCATCTTGGTCCTCCGGCTTGGACTCCGGAGAGACACACCGTCATCGCCACCGCCCTCCAGAGGGGTGGCACCATCCTCCGGAGAGACACCGTTTTCGCCGCCGCCCTCCGGAGAGACCTCCGGAGAGACCCCATCTACGCCGCTGCCGTCTACGTCGCTTCGCTCCAGCTGGATCTCCGGAGTGACCCCGTCTTTGACACCGCCCTCCGGACGGCGGCTAAGATGGGGTCTCTCCGGAGGCCGGCGGTGGCGAAGATGGGGTTTCTCCGGAGGTCGAGCTGGAATATAATTACATTTCACAGGGTATGAATCAGACCAGGATGATATGTCGCAAAAGTTGCAACAAAATGAGTAAATGAAAAGGTAGAAAACCCACATGCATTTACATTATATATCTCCCTGAATACAAGAAGTTTGGGGTAACATCAGGGGCCAGTGGAGAGGAAGGATAGTAAACGGGCAAGTTAAGCAGACCGGGGCCACAGGGGCAGAGCAGGAGAACGTCCACCGATGCTCAGGAGCAGTGCAGTGCAGGTCGTGCAAACAGACGGAATCTTCGCCACTTCCCTCCTGCTCCAGTCGGAGGGCGGAGGCGAAGATGGGGTCTCTCCGGAGGTCGATGGCGAATATGGTGTCTCTCCGGAGGTCGAGCCTGAGGACGGAGGCGAAGATGGGGTTTCACCGGATGTCGAGCTGGAGAGCAGCGGCAAACACGGTGTCTTTCCGGATGTCAAGCTGGAGGGCGGTGGCGAAGATGGGGTCTTTCCGGAGGTCGAGCTGGAGAGCGGTGGCGAAGATGGGGTCTCTCCGGAGGTCGAGTAGGAGGGCGGCGGCAGAGACGGTGTCTTTCCGGAGGTGGATCTGGAGGGTGGCGGCGAAGATGGGGTCTCTCCGGAGGTTGAGCCTGAGGACGGAGGCGAAGATGGGGTCTCTGCGGAGGTCGAACCTGAGGGCGGCGGAAAAAGACGGGGTCTCTCCGGAGGTCGAGCTGGAATATAAATTTCACAGGTTATGAATCACACCTGGATGATACGTCGCAAAAGTTGCAACAAAGTGAGTAACTGAAAAGGTAGAAAATCGACATGCATTTACAATACCTCACTGAATACAACAGGTTTGGGGTAACATCAGGGGCCAACGGACGGCGAAGACGGTGTCTCGCCTGAGGATAGCGTCGCTCGTTTCTAGGGCAAGCAGGAGGGCGGCGGGGAAGATGGTGTCTCTCCGGAGGTCAAGCCGCAGGATGGCGGCGAAGATGGGGTCTCTCCGGAGGTCGAGGCGGAGGACGGAGGCGAAGATGGGGTTTCTCCGGAGATCGAGCTGGAGGGCCGCGGCAAAGACGGTGTCTTTCCGGAGGTCGAGCTGGGGTCTCTCCGAAGGTCGGGCCGGAACGAAGATGGGGTCTCTCCGGAGGTCGAGCTGGTGGGCTCGGATGGCGGCGCGAAGATTCCGTCCGTTTGCCCGACCTCCGGTTCGCCCCACTGCACTGCCCCTGCTCTGCCCCTTTGGCCCCAGTCTCCTTCCCTTGCCCGGATACTGTCCTTCCTCTCCACTGGCCCCTGATGTTACCACAAACCTGTTTTATTCTGTTTATCAAGCCCTTCCTCATGTCAACACATACAGGAAGATAAGCAAAACATCCACTTATCAGCTTGGTTGTGATGAAAGTTGGTTGACAGCTGATCTGTATTTGCATTTGTCAATATGGAATGTTTTCTTAAGATATAGTATGACAGGCCACTAATGGACATTTTCCACCAATGACAGCCAGGCACATTAGTTAAGAAAATATTTACCAGAGTTGAGAAAACATTTTTGAGACTTAGAAAAGTCAACCCAAACCAACCTCATCGGTCATTCAGTCCTGTCTGACACAAAACAGAAAAACCGTGCTACAAGTGGTCTATGTCTCTCGAGAGTTGACCATTAATGTCTGCCGGACATGAGGAGAGGGCTATTTTTCATTTTGGCTTTCATTCACAACAGAGTAGCTTTTAAAACCTCAGAAAAATCCTAAATGTAGTGACATTTGATAGATGCAGTAGATAGGAATATGTACAGAGAGCATATGGAACAGGATGTTTACTTTTACAGGAGATTTATTTTAATGATTTCCTCCTTTTTAGCCTAAGGTTAATAATAATGCATTGGAGTTCATAACTAAGTATCTGTGATGTGATTTGTGAAACTGATACTGACACTGCAGTTTCCTCCCTTTAATATGTGTGAGGGGCTGAAATACAGTCATAGAACTCATCACTTAAAAAGTAGACAACACTGCTATTCGTGGAAGAGATGTCTGAATCGTTGAGGCTTTCTAACCAAGAGGCCAAACATTTTTACTGAATATTTTTAGCAGTAAGCCAAACAGACGTCATGATGTTTCTCTATAAGGTGATATCTGAGAGGTGTTTAACCTCCACACAACTTTTCTCTCATTGTTTCAATTATTCATTTTTATTAGATAACAATGTTTCCTAATTTTTGCATGTACAAAGCATTCAATCAGACACCTTGCCCTGATCTAACATTATTAGTCAGATCAAAGCAAAAGTCTTCTTTGATTTACATAACCTCCTTCAGCTAACATGCGATCCTTCCCCCAGAAAGAAAATCAAAACATATTCTTAGTTCTTGATGCCATGTATTTCACTGAGTATCTTCCCAGCAGATCCTTGCAGACTGGTGGTCATTTCAATAAGTAAACAAATATAATCAGCTTTTCCAGTTCTGCCTCTTTAGATCTAAGCAAACAAATATGGACACTAAACAGCCCCCCCAAAGCTCTCAGGCTAATCACAACCACACTGCAGCAAAATAGTTCAGATAAATCTGCCAAATTTGATCTGCACCACTCCTGAGCTGGCTACACAAGTTTTATGTACATTTAGCATAAACATTTACATTCTGATTCTTAAAAAATAGGCAATTTTCTTTGGTGAAATGGAAAAATAATTATTAAATTCTCATAAATGTAGCAATTAAATTGAGAAACAGTTCTTTAAAAAAATAACTGCAAGCACGTGAGATGGGGAAAAAAAGATTGATTTTCTGCTCTTTTTTTTACTAAGAATCACACTGAATTGGAATCAGATTCTCATAATGATACTAGAAGGTGCAAATAAAATAAATAAACAATTCTTCCTTGAGGCTAGATGGTCTGTGCATCTTCATAAATGTAGATGTCCAACTCAAAATGTTCAAGTTGATCCACTGTGTCACATTCCAAGTTCCAAACAACATAACAGGAGCTGTAGTCATTACATGACTCTAATTATGTCTTCATAACACTTCCAGACAGATTCTGGACAGTGTTTGTAGCTTCAGCCTCTGTTTCTGCTGAAGAAGTTTACATTTTTAGATGTGTATTGAGGAGCAGAGGAATAAAGCAGAACTCCTTTGCTTTTGATTCCTGGTAACAGATTCTAAATATTTGGATGATGTGTAGGACGAGCTGTTTGCAAGCATTACCATTGTATGGTTATTCAGCTGTAATTTGATGCTACAGACCCTCATTATTTCTGGTCTCCTGTCAACTGGATGGTGGTATACGGTATATGGTGTACAGTTCATTTTTAAACGCTGACTGGAGTCTGCATACTCTGTATTCCCCAGCATGAAAAGAAAAACATCTAAATCGCTTTATAGCCTTCATAAGTCAATACTGTGTGCAAAATAAAGTGTGCTTGAGTAGCTTTAATGCAGCTGTGGAAAACTGAACATGAGAGAGGGCTATCTATCTATCTATCTATCTATCTATCTATCTGTCTATCTGTCTATCTGTCTATCTGTATATCTATCTATCTGTATATCTATCTATCTATCTGTATATCTGTATATCTATCCATCTATCTATCTAAAGTGCACTCTCATTCTCGCCATTGTGTTTATCCAAACGGATTTCAAAGGGTTTTTAAACATTTTCAATACAGGGACCTAAAACCCTTCGATCGGGTTAAGTAAAGTCAAATTAGCTATTTTGTAACTACACATTTTCATGAGTGGTATCAATATATCCAGGCTAGCAGCTCTGTGAGACTGCACATAGTCACAGGAATGCTTAGGCCAGGAAAACTTTGGATGCATGGCGTGGGCATGTTGGCTGCCGAACGTCTTGGTTTTAATTTTGGCTCCCATGGTAACGGGTTAGAGCAGACACACTGCCTGCGTGTCTCACGCCTTGAGGCTGCGTTGTGTGATCTAGTGGGAGAGACGCACACGGCTCCCAGCATAAATACACAGAGGAAAAGACCCGTTGACAGTCATATTGACAACATTACACAAAAGTGACACCTTTCACGATAGTTGTCTATGACTAGACTGATAAAAGATATAAACATATTTTTTAACCATTTTAGCAGCTGCATTTGGAGACAGTTGCTTATTAGTGACATTTTCTGTCAAAAAGAAATCATAAAATAATTTATAATGAAAAGAAATCCACCATTTGAGTAGTCTGCAAACTCTATGTAGAAAGGTAAACCTGGAAGTAGCAGTGACGCAGCAGATGTGTGAAGCAGCTGATATGAACACACACACACACAATGCAGACAGCGTGTTCCTTATGTTCCTCCATTAGAGCTTGATGCTGATGCTGATGCTTGGCAGATATAATGTTTACCATGTGTTTATTGTCTTAGTTTACTGTGTTAGCATGCTAACATTTGCTAATTAAAACAAAAACAAAGTAAAATTGCGGTTGATGTAATGTAATTTGTTTTGCAGGTATTTCATCTTAAATGGCAAACTCAAATTTTGACCTGCTTTGACCAACACACTGACATTAATAATAGATAACAAAGAAACATTTTATTTATAGGCGACATTCAAGGCACTCAAGGACACCTCACTACGAACATTCATAAAGCCACGCTGCGCTAGTGTGGCTAAATACATAACTTGAGTGTACAGCCAATTTGAATTTCTTACATTTTGAAAACATTATCAAGTGTTTTAACAAAGTTAGTTACTGGAAAAAAAATCTTTAAATATAAAATATAATCAATATCCCATAAATACAAAAGAAATTGTTTCATGGAGTTATCCTTACACAGTGGTAGTGTTTGTCTGGATGTCTGAACAGAGTCAGTCCTTCATCTCTTAATGCCTCTATTACCCATGAGACTCTTGCAGTCTGATGCCACTGTCCACTGTGGCTGCCTACTTGTCCACAGGAAGAGCAAAGGCTAAGCAAATAAACAATCCCTTGCTACAGCATTATAGCTGTAACACATTGCGTTTCAAATGTGGGAAAGAGATCCTACATCTGTATCTCATATTAAACAGAGACAGATGATATCCATGAAATCAATACTGGAGAAGCTCTCAGCAGTGTAATGTAGTAACAAGGCTTCAAGCCACTCATGAGATTTACGAAACTCTATCCATATCAAATCTCAATCTGTGCTGCTCCTGGCCATTTACATAATAGATCCACTGGTCCCTAGGCTTGACAGACAAAAATACCAGTTTAAATGTCCAACAGATGGAGGTTAGTGAGTTCTCATGCGGTGGGATAATCCCAGTTTCAAATAGTGTCAAAACATGCTAACAGCGAAGACGTTTGCATGAGTGTGAAACAGAAACTGATTTCTACACTTGGCGACATATTGAGTTGTGAGATAACAGTGTGTCTCTGAACAGATCAGGGAGGAAGTATCACCTTAACTCCTTTAAAAGACACTTGACCTTTACTTCACACTATAACAGTGGTGTAAGAAGTATCCAAGGTTTTTTCCTGAAGTAAAGGAAGCAGTTCAACAGGAGAAAGACCCACCATTACCAAAAATTTCACCTCTGTAAACAATGATGCTGTGATTAAGAATAGAGTTTACAGTCAGTTCATTTGTCTCTAATTTTGAGGTTTTAGTGTAGGGATTGTGTTTTCAGATCAGCTGTAAGAAATAAAAATAGAGAACAAAGAATTCAAAACACAGAAAGAAAGACGAGCAGGAGCAAAGAAGGTGAAGAAACCTAAACCTGCGTTAATTAAATTTTGATGTCTTGGGGGCAATGCAACAAGCAGTAAAAATAAAAAACAGACATATGATCACATATGGGTGATATTGAATGCATTAGCAGACCAACGCATTACTCACCAAGATTTCATTTGGAGTTAATGAACATAAAATTATATCCAATATTACTCCTCTTTTGGCTCAGTTTTGGTCTCCGCCAAGTTCTGAGGTAATATCTAGTTCTTTAGCCGTGAAATGCTCCAATACATCCACTTGCTAATCGCTAACTTTGTCCAATTGCCTTTTAGTGCTGGTCAGGTATGTGATAAATCCACTGAAACAGCCTAGCTGATAATGATGCTGATGAGAGTGGTAACAGTGAACCAAAACAGAAAGGTTGCAGGACAAAAAAAACAAAACATTGTACTGAAAGACCCTAAAATGCCCTAAAGCTGTGGATACAGGTTTATAATTATCTGTGGGTTCATACAAGCGACACACGTAGTTATTTCATCCTTTGTTAATATAGAAATATTGATTAGTGCAGTTTAAGTTTAAGTATAAATTCTCAAGTACTTGTAGCTATTGTACGTCTGTACTGTAAAGTATGAATGAACCATCTTCTCCAGTGTCATGAAATCAGTTTCTCAAGCACAAGGCAATCATCAGTTAAAAAATCAATCGAAAAGTACGTTTCACTTTGAGCCAAGGATTTTGTTTTTATACCAACTCTATCCCTCTCATCTCCAGGACAGATATAACCTGCATTTTTCCATTAGTGCTTTAGTTCCACTGGTGGTGGATCCGGAGATTCACTGAATGAGATATTAATCAGTGTGACCTGCCTGGAGTGTTTTGGCACTTTGGCATCCACCTCTGGTCATCAGTTATTATCTGACTGTTTTCTCCTACTTTCTTTTGGACCCATCTCCCATCTCCTGAAAGATTTAGTTGATCAGACCCCTATATCTCCTGTAAGTTACCACACCACCTTCCAGTTGTTGTAATATCTAGCAGAGCCAGGGAGCAGATGGGAGGGGGTGACTCACCCCACCATGTTCCTCTGATTGGAAACAGACATCTGGATATTTGTGCCTTTCAGAGGTTGCATGGTGGGGCTCATTCCATCCACATTTAATTTCTGAGGTGTTATTGGAAGATTTTTAACATGCAAAAAAAGAAAACATACAGCAACTCAATATTTTCAACTTGCAACTTGACTTCTTGCAGTTGATCTGAAAAGATTTTATCACATGCTCTCCTCAGTCGCCTGTGGTTCAGTCATAGCTGTAAAGAAAAGAAATAGATTTTCTTCTCGTCTGTGCTCTTCTGAGCTAGCTGTCCTCATAATGTTCCTTTTTATTCAGCAAGATAAAAAAAAAGCAGAACATTTTAACACAATTAACCGTACGCTGCCCTCTCTCATTCACAGTTTGACAACTAAATGCAAAGGGATTTTGTCCACCTAGCTGGATGACAAGTTTCATTATTCAGTGTAGCTTCTCTTCTAATTAGTTTGAACAGTAGATTTTTCTTTCACAAAAAGTACCCTTCTGATGCAGCTAATTTAAAGTCAAAGCACCACTTTAAAACTTGTCAGAGGTGGTCTTGTGTAAGTAGAAAAAAAAGCACTAATTTACCATTTGCGATAAAAGCTTTACTTTTGATGGTAAATGACTAAGATTGGACATAAACTGGTAAAATGGAAACACAAGCTGGTATCCTGGTGGGGTTTTTGCTGTGGTGCAGCTACATCCCATATCCACCTGTGTGTTTTTTATTGGTTTAAAGATTTCTGTTTCATACTCACATGATCAACAGGTAATGACAGCAAAATGTGTTTTCTTATGATTTTTGATACAAATAGTTTCACATCGTCCGGCTGTCAAAAAGGTTTTGGATCTGAGGGGGTTTCCACAGCTATCCAACCATCCAACAAGCAGCTTGACCTTAGCATACTAATCCCCTTAAAAGCCCCCTGTTCCAAGCTCTGTACTTAACAAAGATAAAATGGTATTGATCTTTTAATCTGTTACTGAGAAAGAAAGTGAAGGAGTATAGCTCTCAAATTGTTGAACTGATGATTCCTTTAAACTGTTGGTGCTGGTGAAGTGGACAGAACAACAGATTGATAGTTTGCTTCTTCACATCTGCTTCCCCTATGTTACACATAAAGCAATGTTTAGATTATTATGTTATAAAATATGTACAATACTGATATTAATAAAATTACAAGATGCATTTTGTGTAAGTACAAGAGTAGCTTTTGTTTTGATACTAAAACTAAAGGCGATGAGAATAACCTAAAATACCTGTTTCAATATGAAACATCTGCATCCAAATTCACTTTTATTTTTTCATTCGTAACTGTCTGACAATATTAAAGACTTTTGTTTGTCATTGTGCTAAACTGTCTCAGCTGAATCTTTGTTTACACTGCATTTTGTCTCCATCTGGCTGAACTGTCCTTCAAACCTGTTTTTCTTAATGAAATGATTACCCCCCCTCTCAGAATCATCTTGACTTTTTCAAATCCATCATGCCACTAAACTTAAGTAATTTTTGCTGACTTGCCTGGTTGAATGAAAGTTAAACAAACAGATAGACAACAGATGAAGACTTTCATTGCTGACAGCAGCTTCGTGTTAAGGCTGACTCAGTCAGCCGGTTAAGCAGGAAAGAGATGAAAGGGAACGTCCAGTATTCAGGCATGTTACTACAGGGAGTGGACCTGAAGAGCATAAAAACAAGCTAACAAGACCAATGTTGGCAGCTGTTCCTGACCATGACTGAAAATCATACGGTTATCCTCCTGACCTCCCATACAGTGTAAAATACGTCCTTGACAAGGGAATATATATGAAACTAGATATACTCTGTTTAAGTCTGCATTCCATTTTCAGATCATTACAGCCTATATTCAGCATTTTCAACCTTCCTGAAAAACATAGGTTACATAATATTCACAGAGGGAGAAGAAAAAGGGAAAACGACTGTACTACATATGCTACTTACAGATAATAAAAGGGATAATTCAGGTAAATTATTAGGAGTCTAAAGAATTTCAAAAATGATCACCACACGCGATCTGAAGCATGAACTTTCTTTCAAAATATGGACAAATCCCCCCTGCTCTGTCTGAGCAGCCAGCGTGGAGAATAAACAAGAACAAGAAACAAGACAGTGTTTATAGCACCCTTCAAAATGTTACCAAATATTTCCTGACATGCAGCAGGTACAAACACTGCTGATGGTGCATTTTGTCAGTTTTGATGTTTGCATGTGAGGCAGATGAAGTAACACTGAGCATACAGGAAATGATTGATGTAAAAGTTTGGAATGAGTCACATTACAAAGTTGGTCCGTGGTCAACAATTAGTTCAGGTCAGTTGAGACTATACGCTCTGAGGAAACCTAATGGTGTGGAAGATGGGATGTCGTGACCTGCCAGGAGACGGGAATACTTCACAAAAGAAAAAAATAATACAAAAATCCCAAACTGCATAAATCGTCTGGAGAATTGTGCGTTTCATTGGTCCACATTGTTGAAAGTTGAGTGTTAGTGAAACATGTCACATGGCAGCACATACTAAAAAAAATTAAATTACAATTAAAAAATAAGAGTCTCCAAGTTTTAATCATATCAATTACTTTCAAACCATGTGTTGTGTGAATCAGAAACTTTTTTTTTTCCTGTCAGGTTGAACTTTGTTAAAAATGCACTGATCAAACAGCAACGTGAAGTTAATCACATTTATGACACTGAGATGACTCTGGGGTATTTGCACCAGGGAGTGAAACAATCTGGACTGCAAGGAGGAATTCATACCGGACATGCTAGCATGGAAGATTTGTTCATTTTCAGATACAGATACATTATACACTGAACAACAGCATAAAATAGTAACAGCTGTACTTACTTTATTGCTCAGTTGTGTGTTTTCAGGAACAATCAAAACATCATACTCTATTCCAGTAACTTACCTTCTTCTGGAAAATCCTTCCTTTTTGCTTGAGTTGTACTTCTGTGATAATTCTGTCAGACGTTTCATATAAGGAAAAACAAACAAGGAGGAAATACAGTATGTGACTGAGATATCAATTACAATCTGTTTTCATGGTGGAACACAACAATTTAGTGTTGGATGAATTGAATTTAGCGTTTTATATAAACTCCCTGTGTGAAGAAGAGCATATAGGCTGCTAAATATTACAAGCTTAATAAACCAATTTCCCTTCTGGCTCTGTTGTTTCACAGAGAAGTTGTAATATTATTTCAACACCTGAATACTAAGACAGCAAACTTGAGTTAAATAAACATCACTGTCTTACCTGTTAATTTTGAGAAGCATCTTATCAATTAATTGCATTTTAGAATATCACCGTGGGTTCTATTGAAAACCACAAAGTGATTGATTTAATACAGGCCATGAGATCAACTGAGCAGCAGCTGAAACCTGCAATCTGCATGCCTTGGGGTCAAACAAATGCAACAGCCAACACATGCCTGCCTCTGACTAACACGCAAACAGGATCTGACTACAAACACATTTGTTACAAAATAGAGAAAATGAATCTGCATTAGGAACACTTGAAAAATCTTATGGTTAAATATCTCAGGGAATTGCTTTGCTGTAGCTTGTGCCACATCCAAAAATGATTAATTATCAAGAAGAGAAACGTATCATCAGTGGGTTACTTCTACAGGCCTTCAAAAATAACTGTCTGATAAGGGGAAAGTCACTCATAGACATGTCCCCTTATGGCAAGGGCTTCCAAGGGCTATTATCACCATGTTCATATTCACAGCAGATCACATGACTACTTGTTTATGAAAGGGGAAGCTGAGAGACGTATCGGTCATCTCAGATACAGATACAAAGAGACACAAATACGACTCCAGATGAATGCTAATGTTTTACAACAGGTTCACTATATCAACTTGCTAGAATGTGTTTACACCCTGTACTGCCCCCTGGTGGCCAAAACTAAATAAATAAAAATTAGGAAACCACTCATCCAGATACACTGAACTGGACTCCTAGTTGGTTGATATAAGATTATAAGCATAGAGGGCTGAGCCTGTTTCACAACGTAATCATTGTCTGTAGGCATGGTACAAACATTTCCATGCTTGGAAACAATGAATTGGAAACAATGTGACTCAATAGCTAATTACTATCATCAGTTATTGCGAACTGTACAAATATAGTGATACTTGGGCAGTTTTTCATTACATACAATATCAGGTAGCCCTCAGACATACTGGTGCTATCATCCCCAGCTCTCATATAGAAAATGTTCTAGGCAGTGTTGCTATTTATTCTTGCTTCTGTATCCATGGCAATAGTTAGTATGCAAGAGGCATAAATGAAGTAGGAAATTAAAATCTTGTAATGAAAATAAAATGTGTACTGGAACATTTTTGTTTTAGCCAGAGGGTCATTTCTCTAAATGGCTTCATATAGCACGTTCTGTAACATGTCAAGAGGTGCCACAATAAACAAATTCATGTTCTTTATTTACTCATATATGTATTCCAACATTTAAAAGATAATACCCTGGGGTCTGAGTGACATCTTGTTTGGAAATACTGAGAGGATTAATACCACAATCCCCAACCTTGTGTTAGCTACAACTCTGGTGGCCTTACTAATCATATCACAGCATTAATGAAAAGGCCTTTTGAACTAGGAAGTAACAGCCGGAAAGCTGGGTGTTAGTCCATGGGTGGTCCATTCCCTCTTGGCAGCCATTCAGGCCTCAGGCAGGGTCATAATCTGATTATATTCCCACTTTAATCTCAGTAAACACACCAAAATGAATTAAACCTGACTCTTAGTGCTGGCCATGGAAGACATAAAACAGTCAACCAGAATTACCTTGATCAGGATATGGAAAACAAGACTTTTGAAAAGTCATTAAGAGGGTATGTGTCTATTTTATATATTCAGATTTATTTCAATCTAAACCATGTGTTTTAGCTTTAGTAAATACCAGAATTACCTTGATCAGGATATGGAAAACAAGACTTTTGAAAAGTCATTAAGAGGGTATGTGTCTATTTTATATATTCAGATTTATTTCAATCTAAACCATGTGTTTTAGCTTTAGTAAATCGGTAATAATCAATAATTATCAATCAGTAATTAATTCTTTCACCTCAAGATTTCTCTTTGAGCTTAGTGTGGGGGTGAGGATGGAGGGCATTGCATGTGAGAATATAAGTCCTACAGATTCAACAACATATGGATGCATAGACTTTAAATGTGACTAACAATGTAGGAACAAAGACATGAGACCAAGGGGAAGAAAAAAAAGGAAATGAGAAGAAGAAAAGAGGAAAAAAACATGTTGACATCAAGAGAAAATAGCTGTGATGTGCAAAATAAATAATGGGGTTATTAATACGAAAGACTGGGATATGTGTCTGTTTATGTCTGCATGTACAAAGGCATACCATTTTCAGTGTGTTATATGCATGGGGGGGGGGCAGTGCATGACAATGACAATATGAAAGTAGAGCTATAGATAAAAAGTTTACTCTTTGAAGCAGTAACAGCAACAACAACTTTCAATATTACCATAATCGTTACCAACTAAGTTAGTATGAGATGGGGTGGAGGGCCCCCCAGGGCAGCAGCCTTCCAGTATAGGCCCCAAGCAACACAGAGAGCTCCAGATGAAAGCCTCTAATGATAGTCAGCCATCACTTTTATCTGAGCTGCTCCCAAGCCATTCATGAGGGGGTCCACTCATCTTTCTTTATTGCAAGCTTCCATTTCTCCTCCTGTTTGGAGCCCAAGGAGGTGACATGTTTAGTGAGCACTTAGATCACATGGTAAAACATTTCTCTCTTGTTCAGTCTTCTATAACATCATCAAAACACCAAACAATGAGACTTCTTGTCAGAGCACTCACCCTGCAATATCAATCCAGACATTGGAAATTTATCCAAATTCGAGGGTAATCTGCATTAAAGCTGGTTTGCTTGCTTGTGTTGTATTTTATGTTGGCATTTTCTTAACTATTGATTGTTACATTGTTGCTACAATTACTGTGTTTCAAACAGGATGTGGTGAATATCCATGCTGACCAGTAGGTGGCACTGCAAAACCACTCTAGTTTGTGCATGTGTCAGTACACAGAGCTGTGTTGCAGTAAGACAGTGATGCAACCTTTCACTACAGAGTGCAAGTGTTAAGACACTAAACCTTCATAATGAAAGAATGATACTATAGTAATGGTTGTGTGTGTATGCAATTGATGTGGTGTCACTGTCATAACTATCACTGGCCACAACTAATCTTCAGTCATCTCCATGCTGCACTTTACATTTTTAATCACAGGCAGATAAAACGAAATGAGAACGTTCTGTGAGGCTTCATTTATTTATTGTTTTGTTAATGTTTGTGCAAGGATAAGAATTACAAAAAATCTACACACTAGAGATGATAATATATCCTGTTCCTATCATACAATGTTATTTATACAAGTATCCTTAAACAGTATGTATATATTCATTCCGATGTACCTGTTACATTTTAAAGATATATTGATCATCCTCATAAGACGGACAACAAACATCACCAACAGTAAACGAGTTCATCTAAACACCCACAGAGCCTGAACTGACCATGTGCAATCTAGACATTATGTAATCTTCAATGATACTGATGTGCTATATCATGTTTCTAGTACAACTTCATCAAAATGAAAACACAGAAACTACAGATGCAGCACAGTTCCCTGTAGTGTTTATAAGTGCATTAGTCACTTGAATTGAAGGAGAAAGTTTTGCTTATTTGTTGAGGTAACACAGCGAATTTTTTTTTATTATAACGAGACTATATTATAACAACATTTTGCTGATTTTCATCTTTATTTCCATGTATTAGTTATAGGATTGGCATGTCTACAAATGTCCATAATAATTGTTCTCTATGTAACTGTGGTCTGGTTTCTTCTGCTGTCCACTGACGTAGGCTAGTCTGAGATTAATGAATGAAGGAAAAATATAGTTTTGGCTGAGATAAGTTTCTTGTCTCCTGTTATCAGAGTTTAGGAATTATGTTGCAGAATTGCTTGCCGGAAGTGACATGCAGTTAACAGTACAAATTTATCAAATATCAGGGCTTGTATGAGTGTCCTAATCTTGTGTTGTTGTTGATTGTGCTGCTGCACTGCTAACAGTTAACCTGGCCCAGTTCAGGTTACTGGCTGCAAACTGACCAGAATGAAGCAGCTCTAATAAATGGGATGACAAAACCGCTAGGAGTCAGCTAGTGCTTCAGTTTCCAACCAAATCACTATGGTGCAGTGATTTTCACTGGGACTAGGACTTGATTTTTTTTCTTGTAGAAAAAAGGATAGCTAGACAGGATTTCTTCATTTTGTTTGAAGCCATAATGTGTAGAATTATTGTATAATGTACAGCAACGATTAAATTATTCTGATGGCATATGTTTTTGTTTGTACAAAAAATTGAATGATGCTGTCTATGTGTTGCTTTGAACCCTTCAATCTCAGCTCCCTCTGTTTTTTATATTACTATTCAAGGGCTCCAACATGAGATGTTTTTTGTTTTTTTTTGAAGTTCTACTCATAGTGACTTTAGCACAGTTGTAATTTCCTTTGAACCAGCATCTAGTGGCCATTAGAAGAACTGCAGCTTGGGGCAGTTCCACTCTGGGTTCTCCATTCAGCCATGATCTGAATGACACTGTGGGACAAGGCTTCTCTGTTAATATAAATGGTGCCTAATAAATCACAGTCATAATAGACTACATGGACCACCAGCACAGACTGGATGTCTACATGATGTGATGAAATATTCTCTTGAGCGTTCCCCCGTAACAAAACAGGAAACCAGAGACAAAGTCCAAGCTCACAACAACTTTGTAACCTAATAACATTTCAATGAGATGTCCCACTGTCAGAGTTCAATAAACAGAAGTATTTTTCCAGTGCATCCCTTTTTTTTTTGTCCAGCATGGCTATGCAGCATGGTAGCATTCAATAAAATAATTCTCATATATTTAAATCCTATTTCTGTGTAATATGTCACTGTAATACAGTACATCGACTTGTCCACCAAAAAGCCAACGTGTGGGCAGAAACCAGCAGTAGCCATCCTACGATATACAAGATTAGTGGTAATATTCATCATACAGACCAGGTGTCAACGTTTGCTTTGCTGTCAAAAAGAGGTGTAGGGGTGGCAATCACAATCACTCGGTATCCACAGTGTTCTTCATCCACTTGACTTGTGACTGACTGCAGCTACATGTTACCTTGTTTGTCTGAGGAGGAGGAGGAGGTGGATGGTGATGGGGAGGGAGCTTTAGGGAAGACCCTGTCAGTGGGGGTGATGCCTGGGCTGCCCAGACCAGAGGAACTAGAGCTGCTGGAGCGGTGTGGTGGTCCCTGCCCCTGTCCGATCACGGGAGCAGGCCGGACAGGTCTGACAGGCGGGGGCCTTAGAGGGGCACTCGGTCTGCGCGCTGACAGAGCAGGTTTAAAAGTGGTCATGGTCTCGGAGGAGGTGCTGCTGCTGCTACGTCGCTGGGCTGCATCCGGATCCCGGATCACCATGGTGTGGAGAGGGCTGCCAGGCGGATCCTGGGCTCCACCTGGGTGCTTGAGGGGCTCCAGAGTGTCCAGAACAACATCAGGGGCATGTTTGGCTACATTCTGTCGCTCCAGCTCCCTCAACTCATGGAGAGCTGTATTCATTGTTTTCTCTATGTCCTGATAAACATGAGCAGAAGGAAAAATAAGATTGAAACTGACATCAAATAATGAGGCAAGCACTAACTAAAACCACAGCTGTTTCTCTGGTGATACGGTAGACATTAAAAATGTACTCTATTTTTACATTTATTATCCTCCTGAAAATATGCAAGAATTAAATATTAATACAATATTAAATACGAGGTAAGGCAATAAAAGACTGCTTCTTTCAGTTCCAATGTGGTCCTAATCAACAAAAACAAAATAGAATTTTAAGTAGGGTTAGTGTATTAACAATACAGCAATTTACACAGAATTTCAGGCTAGAATCAATTTAAAAAACAGGATAAACACTAATAATAATCTGTTACGTCGCTGACCTCGGCGAGCGCTTCAGCTTCAAGAGCTTTGTGGTCCCCCAAACTTGCATGCCGAGTGGTGCTGGGTGAAGATCGCTGAGAGTGGCTGTCGATGAAGGCCTTTCTGTCAGGATGGTTGATGCAGCCAGCACTGCCAAATGTGGTGAGACGCCGCTTCTCTGGACTGTCTGTTGAACCCCTGCTGACAGCTATTTTGTGTGGGCTGCAGGGCCGAGGCATAACCCTAGGGGGCTGGTCTGGAGCTCTGGTGGGACTGTGACTGTCAGCACTGTTCCTGTGGCGTGGAACGGCAGCTCCATCTGATCGCACTCTCACTCTAAAAAGCGATAAGAAAGATTCATAATTTGTCCTTGGTTTGAATTTCTTGACTCTGTTCTCTCTCTAGTTTAACCAACCCCTACCTTCCCAATGCTGCTCCAAAGCGGTGCTCGGGTGTATGTTCACAAGGAGACTGGCGTTCGTTTCGGGATGGCGCTCTGTCATCGTGGTGTGGTCCACTGCTGGCCTCGATATCAGTCCTCTGAAGGCTATCTGAGAACGCATCATCTCTGACATAGACAAACAGCAGAGGATAATTTTTTTCGATTGATGGTCTCTGTCTTCGGGAAATGCTTTTACTTTGAGAGATTGAACGTTGTGTTCGATTTCTTGAAGCTCATGCATGAATCCTTAACAATCATGTCTATATTATCAATATTATCAGAGCAGTGAGCCATTTCCTTGTACAGAGAAAATTAATCACCACCACCAAAATTAAAACCTACTTTTGTTAGAACATACATCATTCTTACTCTTAATTTAGCTTTAATTTTGTTACCTACTCTGTAGGGCAGGGGGAGGTTATCAGGCAAATTAATTTAAAGGCTGCATTTAATGAGTGATGTAAGCATTTATTAAGTTTAAAAAAAAAAAATCCTCCTTCCTTACAGCTTTACAGCTAATTGCTGATTGGGGGCAATTTGTTTTGTTTTTGTTGCAACTAATTTTGGCATTAAAAAGTAAAAAAACACAAAGAAAGATTAGATCATTTTATTCAGACTAATCCTTATGAGGACACGTTTCATAAGGCCAAGCACAGAGCAACATAAATAATGACCAAGCCCAAAGAAACTCTGAACTAAGGTACTGACTCCTTGACTGGATCCCTCATAAATGGATCTTACTTACATGTCTTGCACCACAATGTACTGATGTGGGATCAGCCCATCCACACCGTTATGTCGGCCCTCCCACCAGTCCTCTGAGGCTCGCAGGTACAGTAACAGAGAGGCCCCCTTCTTGAACGAAAGCTCTCTAGGACTTCTGCCCACGTAGTCAAACTTCGCTATGGCCTCGATCTGCTCCAACTCTGCAACACAAAGAATACGACAGAACCCATTTTTAAAAACCTCAACATTTCCTTCATCAGCTCTTACAAGTACTGTTGTTGTCCTCACAGTGGACTGACGGCCTTTAGTGACTCACCTTCATCACTAGTGTTAGGGCCGGTACCGTTGTCTACCTCATCAAGAGCTCCTGGCTCACTGTGGGGGCTTTCACTGAGTGAAGAAAAGTTGAGTCAAACAGTCAGAAACAAACAATCTTACACGAGCGAAAAGTAGATTCAAGTTCTTATTCCTAAAGCTATATTCAATTTTGAAAGAATAGATTCATTTTTCACAAGTCTGCCCTAAAATGATACTCATACAACTAAAAAGAGTTCGTTATCTGTGCCAACTTCAAACACAAAACTTAAATAGAGAAAATAAACCATAAATCACTTGTCAAATGAAAGGGGAGACTCGTACTGGATTTTCCGTCCAAACGATAAACACACAGAGGGATCACATAAATATCATGGATGACTACAAGTGTCATGGAAAAAGTAATAAAGCATTTCATTAATTAATAACTAACTGTACAATAAAGGAATTTACAACTTACTTTATAATTTAGTCCATTATAAACAACACAAATTTATTACTGCCTATTTTTAGTTATGAATGAATGAAATGCTTTACTACTATTTCTGTGACATTTGGTCCTCCATGGAATATATATTTCTACTTAATGTGCTAAACACTATAAATTATAGTATAAAAACTATTTACCAGCACATGTTTTTACACCTGGCCCTGTACTCACCAGTACTCTTCCCCTCCAGCCATGCACTTTTCATACACAGGTCCATCCAACTCTCGCTGGGTTGGGAAGATGACCTCATGGTGGATGATAATGGTCTTAATGACCTCATTCACATGCGCCTGGCAGGCCACAGGGTCCTGGTCGTCTGGTATGGGCATCAATGTGGGGCCAAAGCAAATGGCCAGGTTGTAGGGGTCCATCATGTTCTCATCACTGTACTGTGAGAGACTGAAAAGACGGAAGCAGTAAGTATAACAAGATCAGTGTCGCACAGTTGAAATTTTGTTGTGAAGGGGCTTACTGATTTAGAAACGCAAACAGGTATCTCATGACGATGATCACAGGCCGCTGAAGAGTCACAATTATCTGCTGAAGGTGATGAGCTCTTTCTCCACCTGGGTCAAGCTCTAAAAACAAGAAAGTAGAGTGTATTGTAGAGTGAAACAATTATAGAAAAACTATATTGAATAAAAGCCTCTCATATTTCAGATATTTTCCTGAAATGTGACTCACTGGTAGTAGATATGAGGTCGAGGAAACGCTCTTTAGGGAACAGTGGGTTTTCCAGCCCCCTGAAGTAGAGCTTAAGAACGCCTGCCACTGAGTTGATGTCATGATCAGTCTGATCATCCACCAGTGGATCCTCCCCTATAGACATAACATACAGTACATGTCATCAAATCATTAATCATTCACTGCTATCAGTGTTCATGTAATATGGCACTGATGCATTTTTAATGTGTATTCCGAGTTGTGAGGTTAATATAAACATTAAAAGTGCAGTTATGTTTCCTCATTTATTATTAGCCCAAGATGCTGATCTTATGTATTATGCATCTAAAATGGTTTACATGTCCATTACTAGGTTACATGTGACACACAGGCTCTTTATTTGCACTTTAGAGGCCTGTGGGAGAGACTGTGGTGTTTGAGGTGGGCAAAATGCAATTTAAAATCAATCAAGAGAAGATGGCCAAGCGCACTGGGACTAACCTCTTTCAAATGCATTTTTAATGTCATTGACTTCGACCTGGGAGCCCGGAACCCGAAATATACCTTGCTGCTGAAGACCTGTGGACAGGCAGAGGTGTTAGTGTAAAATGGGGAAAAAAAGACACCCACACACAAAACACACCAACCTTTCATTCATATCATTAAATTTTTCATATTTATAAGAATAGTAACCAGTGAATGGTACTAAATTGAAAGATGACCAAATATTCCTCGTCATACTGTATGTGTGCAGTGATTAACATCCTACTGATGCACTTAGAAAGCAATAACACACATAAACAGATATGTCTTTGACAGCCTGTGTTATAAGGCTCTCTAATGTAGTTGTTCTTCATAAGACTATACTGTACGTTCATAATGTAGGACAGTAACATCACAGACCATCTTCATCATTCCTTATACTCACGAAACAATTTGCGCCTAGCATCACGAATAATATAATGATACTTGATTTGAAAATTAAACAAGTAATACAAAATTAAGCCAGGCATGTCCATGCAAAATGTCCCAGATAAAGATCTTTCCAGTGAGCCACTGCCACGTCCCTCACTTTAGGTCTGACATTTGGAGTTTCTCATCCCCACTGATGTCCAAAATGACTGTAAACTTACAACCTACCAGGAAGGATCAAATAGCTCTGTAATGTGTAATAACATGTTCACAGAATCCCCAAATAACAGAACCACAATCTGAAACACAGCTAAGAAACTATTTGAAAGATTTTTGATTTGCAAATTGTCAAAAAAAAAAAAGTGTAAATATTTGTTCACTTAAAATGTTTTTTAGTTGTTGACAGCCCTTAAAAGACATAATGGACAGTTCAGTGTCTTAAATTAATATTTAAGACTGGAAAGTCTAAAAATTCAGTAGCACTGATAAAATGAACGACTCCCTGACAAATTTTCAAAACAAAAATAGTAACTTATGAAGACAGACGGATAGACAAGGTATGCAAAAGTGCAGACACACGCAATTGTGTGCAAATTTGTGGAAAGACAATATATGAGCATGACAGGGACCTACCGTACAGATTGATGTATCGAATGCAGCTCTCAACAACCACTGGTATAGGCTGACCTGAGTCCTACAGTACCAGAAAGAATCAAATGATTATTATCCTGACTAAATTAACAGAAAATAACAGACAACAAATATTCATGCCGGCAGGATGTTATCATCCGAAGCCTCTAGAGAATTAACTTCACAGAGTTGAGAGAACATTGTTTATCATTTAATGATTATTACATAACTGATAAGCAGAACAAATTGTGTTAGTGTTGCACCAGATTGTATAGTGTTATAACTACAGTATTTTCACACATCAGGAATCCCAACAGGACAGAGGCACAGAAATGTTGGTTAGCATACTGAAACCAGTGCGATGATCCCGCCCTGCTATAAGACAGAGTACCTGACTCCTGGCACGGACATTCCGTCTTCCCCTGGGCAGAGAGCAGTAAGGCACGTAGACAGAGGAAGAGAAGCAACAACAACCACAACAGGTTAGTGAGAGAGACAGATCTTACAGAGAGAGAAAAAGAGGAGACCTGGCCTCAGAGAATAGCCAAAGCATCAGTGCCTTGTGGGGTGTGAGACATGAGGACATGGCTCAGAGGGGAGTGTGTAGGAGGGAGGGTGCTATCCCAGACGATGGGAATGGGGGCTGCAGAAAGCATTTTTTTTCATCCAGAAAGGAATGTTCGACCGAGACTAAAACTCTACAGTTCAAGGCTGAATTATATAGCTGCAACTAGCAACTACTTTTAATGTCAGTTAATCTGCCCGTTATTTTCCAGATTAAATGATTAATCATTTCATATGTAAATTTCAGAAAATAGTGACTTTACTTGATTTGTCTTTTTTTTTTTTTTTTTTTTTTTTTTTTTTTTTTTTACACTCTAAATGTTAAAGATATTCAGTTTATTATCATAGAAAACAAATATAAGGAGAAAAATCCTCACAAGTTAGACACCTGGAACTAGGGGAACATTTGGTATTTCTGCTTGAAAAAACGGTTTTAATAATTCATCAATTATCCAAATAGATGCAGATTATTTTTTTTCTGTTGACAAACAATTTAGGCTCTACAGGATTCTGATGTTTATCTCCACTGCCGTTGGTGCACACTCTGTCTGCCTGCCCCCGTTTGATCCAGCATTAGAGTGGCCATGTGTTTATTTGCATATCCTAACATGGCTGGTGCATGGCCAACTGACATACATAAAGCCAAATTCATTCAGTGTCTGGAGTATCTTGCAATGGTGCGGTGCTTTTAAAACAAAGCATCTTTAAAACATGTTTGATTTGTTTTCATCTGACCCTGTCTTTCTTAAGCTGGACGACTATGGTGACAAGGCAATGAGCAAGAGGAAAGTCAGTGCATGAGTGAGCCAACGTTTGGGTAAAAGAGTGGTCAAAGGCAAGAGAACCCCCAAGGACTGCCAGTGAGACAGCTGAGCTCATGGAGAGACAAAGAGCACAGATGGGCTAATACCTGAATGAAGGCCTCCATATTGCCGTTAAACAGCTTACGGTTAAAAATGGAGCGAGGTCTAGACTTCCGCATTCTCTGGGGTTTAGGGGGAAGAGTGGGGGGCCTGGGGAGATGGTGGGGGGGTGTACGGTTGGTATATGGTAAATATGAATAATAATGCAGTTGGTATAACTAGATATCAAAATACTGACATTTTTTTTTAGAACCTCAAACAAACAAAACATTGTTCAACAATTTGAGAAATATGCTTATTTGCTTTGTTTGACACCACTCTGAAGTCTGTAGAATAAATATGAAGTCACAGCCAACAATCGGTTAACCGATTAGCACATTAAAAACCAAAGTAATAAAAGTAATAAGAAATAAATGGCACATTGTGTGTTTACTAGCTGATTCCCCCTGCTTCCGATCTTTATGCTTAGCTAAGCTAACAGGCCGTTAGTTGCATCTTCGTATTTAGAGTACAGTCAAGACAGTGGTATCGGTCTTCTACTCTAATTCTCTGCAAAAAAACAAATAAGCTTATTTCACCATTTATCAAAGTCATAATAATAATTACAAGGATTTATAACACATAAAATTCAATACAAATTTGAATGAAATGTTCCATTGATCAAAATAAGTAAAAGCCAAACCCTTGTATTCAATTAGTCATGAGCCTGGCTTGTCAATATTTGTTTTCTAGTCAATTTTTTATTATTTTTTTCAACAGACAAGCAGCAGGACATTATCAATCTCACTGGCATTTCATTTCTTAGTGTTAACATACTTTTATAGATTCAAAGTAGGATAAACAACCCTGAGCACCACTTTCTCTAATTAGGATCCAATCCATTATCCAACAAATAAGAGAGAAGTGGGGACTAAACTCCTATTCCCACACTGTGGTCTCATTTCTGCCACATCCAGGGACTCAGGAAGGATTTTACACATCATCGCTTACTTTATTCACCCTCTTGTCACTGAACATCTTACCTTGTTGTTCCATATTCAGCCCTCTCCCCTAAAAGGAAAAAAAGCAGAGAAAGACTAAATTAGTATACGCTAGTTCTACAATCCCAGAAGTTGGCGGTACGGTTGAGTGCTGGCCGACTATACAAGGCTGGCAGATGGAGACGGAAAGGGGTGTTATGAGAAAACGGCATCCATTCAGACTGACTCAATGGGGTGAGCGCCATGGTTGCATTTGACTCACCGCCAGGCAGCGGTCATTCAGCGGTCGCCCTAGAAACAGCACAAGAGCCCCAGAAGGGGATGGCCTGTCTACTCGCTCTGCAAAGTGAAAACGTATCCAGGGGCAACAAGAGTGGGAAGCTGTGGGAGCTGATTTGTACAGTGTGATGATTGCATGATATCTGCACTACATTCGCACACACACACGTCTCACTGTACACAAACAAATTAAGGCCTCACTTTGATCAGTCAGTCAGAAATGTTTGTTAAAGGATCACGTCATGTGCAAAGCAGCTTCCAGCACAATCCTACTTTATGTCAAACACACATTAATTCCAGTCCTTGAGCAGATGCAGGCATGAGTCAAGTAGAAACACAATGACATAGAGCATATACATTTTTATGCAATCTTTTGGCTGAAGTTAATATTAAATATAACATCAAACATGAGCAAAGTGTAGGAAAAGAAATATCCTTCATGTACAGTACTACTAGTCCATTGTTTTTTTTTTCTCTTTTCAAATTCTGTGACCTTTTAGGTCCAAAAACTGTCAAGCTACCAAGTGAATGACAACTTCAGTATGACACAATTTTGTATTCTATTTTCAACAGATGGACAGAGCCCAAAATGGGTAATGTAGTTTCCCCAATCTCCATGCTGTAACCAATTATCTCATTTTCCGAAGTAAAAGCTTCTGTGTGTTTTGATAGATGCAGCTTGAGCACAAAATAGTTATTTCCATCTTTGTTGTCTAAAACCAAAGCTTCTCTCATTGAAATAATCAAATTCCACCATATGTACTCTTGTATAGCCATGAAGGTTCTACTATTGATATGCGCTATGTATATCCAAACAAGAGTCTGAAAAACTATGACTAATCTATAACCAAAAGCAGATGCCCGAAAGATTTTGAAGTAGCAACACGGTTACATGGAAAGATAAACAGAAGAGTCGTCGTCACCTCTTTGGCTCAGGTTAATGTGTATGAAATATATATAAACAAACAACATGACTTAGCCTTGAACCTGTGACCTAAATTGTCAAGTAAATGACAAATTCAGTACAACATAATTTTGTTTTCTATTTCCAAAAACATGGAGGGATGATGTAAGAATGAATATACATGTATTTCAGATATATGCGATTTACTGTTTCCTTGTAACATCTGATGCAAGGAAAAGACTTAGAAACTCTTATTCTAGTCCTGATGAAAAGGTTTTCTATTATTCGTACTTTACCCACTTACTACTAAACTTAATGGGAAAGACAGACCCTCATGTATTACCACAACTTCCCACTCCACCAGTGTATAACACAAAAAAGTCTCACCTTCTCCTAGCGTCTGCTTCAGAAGGTCATGTTTGGCCTGCAGTTTGACAATGAGATTGCTGCCATTCAAGTACTCCTTGTATTTCTGCGGATGAAACAGTGACAGGGTTATCTGTAGTTACCCTGTATGCACTCCATGCTGCAGTGACTTTGCACCCTCGCTTGTCTGACGACTCACAGTGAAGTAAAAGCCCTCGGTCTCTTGCTGATTGGCTCGTCTCTTAGAGATGTTTGCCTTGCTCATGTAGGAGTCAGAGGAAGCCGATTTGACCGACTCTGTGGATTGGCTGTGCTGGAAGGCGTCTGAAACATCAAAGTCTTCCACGGTGAGCATGTCCTGAAGGGTCTGCATGGTGGCGTCGAGAGTCTTCCTCACCTGGCACACACAGCAGCAAGAACACAACTGAAACGTGACTTTATAGCCACAATTACAATATCTTTGTCACATATCATTTCACAAAATCCATTTGAAATTAATCAGGTGACTTCGATGCATGGAGAAAAAAAAGAGAATATTGTAATCATACCTAATGTACATATTTCCGAATGCATTTTCTCACTGTCACAAATGCGCTATATGTGCGAATAACCCAGCACAGTCTAAGATTATACCACTGCAGGCCACTTGCACAGCAGTTTGACAGACACACCGTAAACAACGGAGTAATTAGCTTCCTAGCATGATGCATCGTGACATGAAAGATTAACTATGCTCCTTCCACGTGAGGCAGACAGGAAATGGAGTGTGCATTTCCATATTCATGACAGACAGCCACTGACACATATACACACCCTGATGACCTTTAAACAGGTCTGTATGAGTCACAGTGGCCTTGGTGACTACAGACCAGGAGGCCAGGGAGCATGCTGAGGTGGAGCCCAGTGGGAGTGAGACCCCACAGGTCAGTGTCAGATTAAAGATGAATATAAATGCAGGGTGACAGTCCTCAAGAGCGGTTGCTTGCTGTCACGTGTTAGCGTGACAGATGTGAGGGTGATGGCTGCCAATCCCTGTTTAAAATATAGTGAAGCCAAAGGAGGCATTAAAACTCCTCAGGTGCTGTAATGAGTGAGAGGAATACAAGCTTGTTGATGAGTGATGCAGTGTAAGTGTGATCGATAGAGCTGTTCTGCTAGTTAGAGGGAGCTCAGATAGAAGATTCATATCACTCTCATGTCTTCAGAATAAATATGAAGCTACCACCAGCAGCTTGTATAACTTATTTTAGCATAAATACTGAAAACAGCGGAACAAGCTAACCAGGCTCTGTCCAAAGGTCACAAATGAGGTCTCCTAGCAACTCAAAAACTGAAAAATAAACACTTCATATTTTAGTGGTTTTATGAGCACTGCCCAATAATCTCTTATAAAACTGGAATTTTTAATTTTTACACTTTGGTTTTTATGTGGATTAAACAAACAGTGTTGTGGAGGTGCTGTTAGGTGGATTTGTTACCTTTGGACAGGGATGAGCAAGCTGTTTGTTTGCCCCTTCCAGTTTTTTCTACTGAGCTAAGTGAACTGGCTGTAGCTTCATATTTAGCAGACATTATTGTGGTACTGAGCATTCCACAGAAAGCTCACATCTATAAAACCTCTTAGACCTCAATGTCTGTTCGCAATGTGTCTGCGATAGACGGCTCCACATGTAGAGCAGCAGATATGCATCTTTAAAACATCTTCCTGCTCTGCTGCATGGCCGTACTAGATTGATGGTTTGAATGATAAGACATTTGTTTAATGAGTATTCTGCAGTCATCTATTGGCAGGCAACGGCCTCTGCCTTTTTAGATTTCACTCAACAACTGAGGCTATTATGTGCACATCATGTTGCCCTGCAGCAAACAACGTTCATGTTTTTATATTTTTACTCCAACATTCACACTTTAACCAATTAATTTTCTCATTTCAATTTCTGTGCACTTTGGTAGATACAGCTGGAGCAGAGGACACATCTTTTCACCTCTGCAATCTGAAATTCCCCCCCCCCCATCCATAACATTGTAAACATTAATACATTTTAATGATTTTTAATTTCACACAGCAAACGCCACATATTTAATGAGTGTGGCCACTGTTTAGGCCATCATCTGCCAACTAATTGTAATCATGAGATGGCATGTGTCAAGTGCTGGGTGACTTATAACCTCAGCTAGAATGTCCTGGCAGACACCATGCTTTTACTACATACGAATGATTAACCACAAAAACTCTGAAAATAAAAAATTACGTAATGAGCAAAAGACTAAAATTAAGGACTAGTATATTAATATATAACTTTAGCCATCTGTTCCTCTCTCAGCAGCATAACTCTGAACAACACACTTGCAGTGAGCTTCCTTCCTTTTGAAATGAAATGCTGACACTGGCAACCTCCAGCCCTTTTGAGACCTGTGTGCACAAAACCTCTCACCTCTTCATTTTCTATCTTCAGCGTGGCCAGGCGAGACTGCAGCTGGTGGTAGCGCATCAACAGCTCTGTCTGGACAGGCTGCTGCGCGCTCACCTGACACACCTGGGATAAAAGAAGAAGGGGAACTTTAGCAGAAGGATTTAATAAAGAGATGAGATGGATTTTGAATCAAGAGTTAAGAGCAACAAACAAACCATCCCTCCAGTCCCGCCCTTTCTTCAGTGACTCACCTCATCGCCCATGTGTGGCTGATAGTCGAAGCGTGCTGGGGGACAGAAGATCTGGCTGTGTGTGTCCATAAATTTCAGCTTGTCTCCTCTGATGTCCATGGCATCTACTGCTCCCTCAAGTAAGTCCAAACCCTCATGGCGAGAAGTCTCCAGGCTATACTCTGCAGACAGGTAGGTTCTCATGGTGCGCGCCAGGCTTGCATGGTACCCTAAGTCACAACACTGAGGACAAGAAGTAAAGCATAAGTAAAGCCTACTACTGAAACTGACGAAGAGGTTGTTTGTTGTCAATATTTGCATGTTTGGCTCTGACTATATTAACTTACATCTATCATATCTGAGACATCATGGATGTAGTATTTGGCCACCAAGGCATTGGTGGCTGCCAGATTGAGAAGATAATCGTTGCGGGCCTTTGTGCATTTCAGCTTGTTTTCAGAGTACTTGGCTTGTCTCTAGGGTGAAAAAGGAAGAGAACGTCTCATCAATGCAGAATTTAAAATGGATTCCTGATGTACTCAAAGAATGCATTACAACAATAAACAGATTTTATCTTATATAATCAGTCAATATGCATAATACTCTGCAGTGTGGAAATGGGTTTCTTGCAGCTTTAACTACATTTTCGACTGTCATTTGTGCGTATCCTGTAGCACATGCTCAAATACAAGGACTTCCTTACAAATGCATTTGCAGATTATTTGTACTTGAATGTGGATAAAATGGCTATAACGTAAAGCACATACACCATCGTTATGTGTGGACATGTCAACCAGAACAGACCTTCTCCTTCATTTTCTCCATCTTCTTGACAGAGCTTCGTCGCTGTGGACGTTCGTCATGACCGTAACGTAGCAGGCTGGTACTTATGTCATTGGCCTTGCCAATGTGCTTCTCCTCCTGTTTTTCCGCATCCTTCAGCTTGCTCTCAGCACTGAGACTCTCAGTATGGTACATGTGGTACGTCTTCATCACCTGTGAGAATATACGTCAAACATCAAACTCCACTCAGTGTCAAGGGCCCCACAGTCAAACTGGCAAGTGCTTTGTTAAAAGGAATGTGACTTTGAGGAGGAAAAATAAAAAAATCTCCTGTGAATAACCAGTTAAGTGGATTCATTTGATGTTCTAAATATACACTACAGTCCTCTATTTACATCATAATGTGGACCACATTGTGGCTGATATCAATATAAACATCATCTTATTATTACTGATAACAATATCTGTCATAATGTGCAAAAGCACATGCTGAAATATTACATATCTGCTACATTTAACTGTATGGTAATATTAAGTGTGAAAAAAATACGGCTGACTTTACAATCTCCTGCCTTATTTTGTCACAGTTCAGTCCAATTCAAAATACTTCACACATATGAAACTATAGAAAACACAAAATATGATGCTCTAAAGATTCAAAATAAAAGGGAAAGACACAGGTTTAAGGGCAGTGGCCAAACCATAATTGAATGTCCCAGTGCAAGTGCATTTACACTGTTGCACACAATATAAAATGACCATCTCTTTTACTGCAACTGTTCACAAGTGGCTTCTGGAATTAAACTAAACTTCTTTCTGTTTGAATTATATGCAGGTGATCTAAGAGACATTCCTGATAGCATTAGCTTGAAGTAGTTATAGAGGACGTGTGTGTCATTTGGTAAAGCTTAGACACCGTTTTGAGAACCTGTCCAGTATTAAGCTGTGCTAAAATACTATGGTGTATTTCTCTGTCCTAAGTAACCCCAGAATATTTTTTTTCATCACACATTCAACATTAAGCAGTGTAGTTTAGTCATTGTGCTCATGGGCGCATCACATTTTGACTGACATTTCCAAACGGAGCTGGAGGTGTTGTGCTGTATGCGTCTGTCTGATGTGTCCACGCTCTTCTGTCTGTTTGGCTTCACCACTGCATTCTAGTAGGTTCAAAAAAATCCCAACAATGTGGAACAAGTACTGTATGTATCTTTTACTACAACCTGGGTTCATCATTCTCCTGATACACTGAATACACTCCCACTGCTCAGTTTGTTGAAGTGTTACTAAAGAAATCACATGTACAGTAAATCTTTAACTAGTAACCCCGACTCAACAGCAGAATTAAACAGCTTCTGCTTCTCCTTCACTCACTCTCAAGTTCTGGTTTCCTAGCAACCTTGACGGAAACGTGCAAAGGACAGAGAGACAGATCAGTAGGATAGGAAGGAGGTTACAAGGTTACACTGAGCAACCTCCCCTGAATGGATCCTTACCTAATTTTACATTAAACATGTAATGGACAATATAAACAAATTAGACAAGTTTCATTTAGGCTATATAACTTCATTCAGCCCAAATTTGAACAGACAACTGTTATTTCTGATACTGTCCGTGTGGGAGCTGCAGACAGGCATTTAATAATGGATGAAACAGAGAGAGGAAAAAAATCAATATCAGTATCGCAGTAAAGTGCTGTATAATGTTACATGTGAGAAAATTTCTCACGAGGTTTATATCATGCCAGTACTTCTACTTCAAGTCTATTTGTGATTTGCTGCACAATCATGCGTCTCAAATAAAAAAAATTAAAAAGGAATTTGTGTGAGTGGTCAATAATCAAAATTTATACTGCAATTAAATAATTTTTCTATACCATTATGCTTTGGTACTTGCTATTATCTCTTTTATAAGAATCAACAAACACAAACTAGAATCAGAATCCCATGTGCAATTATGTGCAAAATTCAAAGATCACATCAGCCCTGAGTTGCTTACTGTTTGCCTTCACTCCATTCTTCCTCAGGAATCAAATCAGAACTTTAAATATTTCACTTATAAACATTATAGACTGTCAAATTATAAAGTAATTACAGTCTGGAGTCAGAATCAATTTTACAGAACCATGATAAATGTGTTGACTCTTAACTAAAAGTCCTAACCTTGCCCAAAAGTTTTTTAATTATCTTTGATTGATCACCTACAGTTAGTTTACCCCCAAACATTCAAGACGTGAGGCAAATTATTAAAGCAAGTAGCCAAAGGTGAAGTTTCACACATCAGTAAAACATGAAATAAAATAATTAAATAGGAAGAAGAGGAGTGTACACTGAGTATCTAAAAATATATATTTCTTATTCTTCTACATGGCAGGCCATGAAATTCAATTGTTGGATTCTACAGACCAAAGCTAGCCAGAATAACTGTCCCATCAATTTGCTGATTAAATGTAATGAAACTACTATCAGAGTTTGTCAGTGTGACTCGGCACAAAAAAAATCAAAGAAACATCATGTAAACCTTAAACTGTAGTTGTATCCATTTCATGCCCGACCTTTAGATATGATGTACAGTATATTTAGGATCTTTTTCAACCTATAATTTAATATTATATATATAATTATATAATTATAATTTTATAATAATTTTTTTTTGTGGAATTACAGCAACGAATCATTATAGACTATCAGTGAGCAATAAGACCCTGAAGGCAGCAGTCTGGTGCGTTTGTGGTGTTGTGTCCCACATACAGCAGACGATATCACTGCATCAGTTCAGTTTCTTCGGCTAAATGAGGAGACATCAGCAGAACACAGCTGTTTTCTATCATCACCACCACACACACCATTTCTGTATGTTCGATGTCATGAGCGTACACGTGCTGGAGCGTCCTGTGTCAGAGTACACCATAACAATGGACTGATTGACATCTGTTGCCATAACACACAAACAGATGTGCGCGATTACATGTAAAATTAGCTGATAATATTAACAGACGCTCATGTTTGCTGTGAGCATAGTGCACCTCTGCAGCACAGACTGCTGAGTCCACTTGAGGCACAGCCAGGGGCGAGAACGCCCTCCCCTTCAGCTAATGTAGAAATTCACAGCAGGAGGAAGAATGCAAATTTTCTCCTATCACGACCTCAGGAGAAAGAAGAAATGACCTGTTAGAGGCTGCGTTGCTGATAAGGCATATCTGCTGCGTGCAGTGTCAGGCCAGCTGCTTCACAGGTTACAGGTTACAGATTGTGAAAAAAGCTCAGCTTTAGGAGGCAAAACGGACAGCTCAGTATAGACAGAGAAAGGTAAGGGGAGAAGTGACAATGATATTTGTTTAACTCACGGTGTAGAGCTCATTGGTGACTTTCACTAGCTCCTCATGCATTTGCACCCCAATGTCCTTGCTCTGTAAAGGAGGAAATAGGTGATTTCCATAGTTGACAATAAAAGCATATAAAGGACAAATGAAAGTATGTATTTAAACATCTAAGCCTAAGAATTGGGTTCTTTAATAGAATTACATTCCCACAAATGAAAAGCTTGAAGGCTATGTGCCAGTTATATTTTGTATGTGAGGGATGTCAGCAGGCATTGAAATGCTGTCATTAGTCTGCACCAGAAAAGATCTAATACAATGCCCAAAGTGCACAAGCAGACAAAAATAGAACGGCGCAGTAACTGCAGAACATTTCCCAAGGAGTAGAGTCACAGTTTCTGCTCTGTTACAGAGGCTAAAGAGCCGATGATGAATTGAACATGTCCCATGACAGGGCTTATAGCCCAAGAGTAGGAACTGGACCAGTGGAGAGTGACCCTGAAAATCCTGTTGAGGGGATATAGAGCGACACTTAAGGCAATCAATCCTGTTTTTTGCCACCTCCTAGGGACCACCTGTCAAAACATCAACCTCCGCGTTTTCACATGTGACAAGAGTTAAACTTGAGAGCATTCAGTACATTTAAACTTTGACTTAACAAATGCCAGAGTTGAATCATTCCCTTTCCCACATGTGTAATTTATTAACAATGAGACTGCACTGCAGCTGAACCAGGATGCTACAGCATAACAGGATTATTGTTTTGGAGAACTTTGTCACAATTTGAGCTAACGTCTTGCAGAGGGAGACAGGTTTTCTGCAGGCAGTTATTAGTCCTGCTCTTAGTGCTGGCTGCAAGCCATCCCATTCTCATCAGAATCAGCAGAGCCCCCTAGAGGTCTTAAATTACTGTAGACCCCGGCTGCTGTCAAACCGTACACATCCAAGGCAGATTCTTTATCACAGCCCCCGACCCACAACCTACTCTCACACGTATCATACATTAACCATATGCCTCACAAGATATGAGAGTATAACAAAGACACAAACATAGTCTATGCTGTTCAGTTTTTTTAATAAATTAACCAATTATAGTTAATTCTCTCTGCAGTTACTGAATGATGCAAAGCTAATGTGTATTTGGTGTGAAATGAAAGGTTAAATGATCTAAACAGGGAGCAAACTGAGCATGATATTGAAAATGAACTATACACATGATGGGGGAGTTTAAAAATAAACCTCTCATCAACCGCATTAAGCTTTGTTGTAGACATTTGCTACTGTCACAATAGCAAAGGGGTAATGTGAGAATACAGTGTTGCAACTTTAAGCAGGCAAAATGTCAGAGATGGATAAACCTAATAACCAGTGTTAAAAACAAGGTATGAAGTAGCTGAGGGGAACTTTGCAAGCAAAAAGTGTATGATAATTACAGAACTCATTAAATATTATTGGTCACATCAAGAAACAATGACACAATAAATCTAATCATGCTCTAGGAGTCAGATTAGCCCTTAGAATGAATGTCCTGTATGAGAGCCACAGTGCATGAAATATAGTGTTATGTCCTGATACATATAAACATAAATTTTACATATTTTTGTTGGTGTGGCGTCATGTTCCCAGCTGTGGGCATCAGTAATGCAATGATTTCTGTGACTGTGTGCATTCGTAATGGTCAGAGTTACATGCCCTCATCCATTTAATTCCGATTCTGACCTTTTTGAAAAGTCTGATGACATCCTCGCCCACGTGAGCCAGACGGACAATGACGTTGTTGTTGTAGATGTCGCTGAGAGTGGCGTGGTCTCTGCTCTCCCGCCTGGTCTGGTCCAAGACCAAATACCAGCAGTTCACAGTGGACAGCAGGTTTTGGTCTTTTCTGAAACAGCCAAGGACAGACTTTGTTAGTATGTATTTATTGTGGGTATTTGAAACTATTAAGAGTCACTTTCATCGTTTCACAAAGATGAAAACACTGATCAGTTCGAAAAGTGATTTCTTCAAAGCCGCCTGTAAACCAACACATCTGCAATATTCAGACTGTGAAGCACATTTCCCATAAGAATGCGGCAGAAGGGAAGTGATTCTCCAACCTGAACAGGAACAATGTAATTACTTGTCTCCAAATCAAAATCAAAAAAGACACTCAAGTCCTAAAAATAGCAACTGTTGCATGACTGATTCATGGCGGTACTCGACATGAAGCAGGATGAAATCTATCAACTGTACCAGCTCTGGGGCTTGACTTATTAGAGATCAAACAGACACTGCACATGTGGTGAGGAATCAGGAAAAAGGAAGGCAGCTGTACACACATACGTATACACGCACACACACACACACACACTCATTGACACACACAGAAGGCATGCTGACTGCACTTGCCTCCTTGCTTAAGGGAGCATGTGAGTTCAATTATCCTCACACCAAAGAGTTTGTTTGTCTCCCTCTTCTTGTCTTCTTTTGTCTTCAGAGAACATTTTAATGTTTTACTAACCTCCAACAACTGTGACTGCAAAATAAAAATGCTGTATCATATTACGTTTTATACAGAGCCTGCTTAAAAGCTGTGCGTAAAAACACCCAGTGCGGTGATCCAGTCCACATCCAACTTTATTTCTGCTATAATGACTGGTGAAAGGAGATGTGTGGCGTTAGGGTGAAGGATTTTAACACTTGCATGTCTTTGTTGTTGGGGAAGCGGACATTCAAAAAGCATCTAGATAGCCATCTCTGCTGATTTGCACCACAGACGCTTTTATTCTATCACAAAGGCAGTCAGCGGCTATAGAAGCAGTAAAGAGCTGTTTTTTATTTTGTAGAGCAAAGCCGCCAAGGAAAAAAAAAAAAAAGAAAAAAAAAGAAAAAAAACTTAAATCCTTCTACATGTCATAATGAATAGCATTTTGCTGCTTGCACATATAATATGCAAAATGTGACTGCAGTTGCCAAAATACAGCACAAAACACCAGCAGCAGCAGCAACACCCTGTCACCATTCCTGAACCTCAGACAGCAAATTCAAGAAAGGTGTATTTGAAAAAGCATAATGCAATGATTATGATTATGATTATGATTATGATTTGGCCTATTGATCTTCATAAATGGAGCTGGCTATTACCTACATCTATTCCTCACTAAGTATTAGCAATCTGCCACACTTTGAACTGCCTTTTCAGGTTGAATACACTCACAGGACCAGGAGGTTTAAACATCCCAAGTCTAAAACACGGATTCAGAAAGAATAAATCAGCAACAATATGACAATATAACACAAATGACTGATGGATTCTTGAATGAGTAATAATAACTTTGGGTTACATTACGAGTTATTGATTTCTTCTTCTAAGAACCTGGAGTTCAGCTTCTCACATGACTGATCATAATTCTTTTCAACATTAAAAATGTAAAGAGTCTTTGCCTTCTCGTGTGCGGACAACCTTAAGGTTATATTCCACATGCTTCCTCCTATATAAACAACGCATATTCATGGAATTTGTTTCTATCAATATCTCAACATGTGACTCTATGTAGCCTTAAAATAATTAACAATTACCTATATGACTCCTCTTAAAACTGTCTAGATGCTACAATATCAAATGCTATCTATAAAACAATGACTAAGAAATGATTCCAAATGATAGAAACTTGCTTTGCTTGACTGTCTAAACATGTCCTTTGAAGAATCCACAGCAGCATCTTACTTTGCAGCTTGAGCTAGAAATGTAGCAGGCAGTTATTTTTGACTCTAATCTCAGTTTTGAAGATCACAAAGAAAGAGCAGTTCTGACTTGTTTTCTGACTTTGATCACTTTTATCCCTGGAGAATTTCTGGAGAACATTTATTGATGTTTTCATTTTCTTTCTGTAGTGAATTATTTCCGTTTCTCTCACTCGAATCTTCAGCTAATGGAAGTTTCTGCACTCTAATAAAGATTAGAGATGATAAGCTCCCTCCATGTATCAATTAACAATGCGTAATAAACAATACTGAAATTTTCTCAGAAACTAGCCTAAATAACAAAATCTCATGACATACACGAGATTCATCATTATCAACAACATATTTTTTTATAAATAAAACATTCACATTCTGTCAATCCAGATTATTCTTATATGTGCATTTTCCGTCTCTCTTCCAGGTCTGAATGCCACATTTGGACTTTTCAATTCTTGGAAATGACTGTTGGCTTCTTCTTCATGCTTCAGGCTGAGTTCATGACTCCAGCCTTCTGTCTGAATGAAAGATGTTGGGAGAAAACTTGGTTCAGCTACGATCTGAAAAGTTCTCTGTCAGCGATGAGTTAAAGGAGTTGCACTCATGTCATGCTACAGGTAATCCAGAGTGGTGGGCATCAGCATCCTCTTTCTGCTTATCCTTTCATCCTTTAACACTTTGATAAACAAAAAAAAAACATGAACAAGCTATCCCTATAGGCACTCCTTTCAAGCAGAGCAGGTGTTTGATCCTGGACGCTCGATGCCAGGAACCTGACTGTAAATGTTTGGCTGCTCCTGAATGGGGGTGAGACTGTAGCATTCAGGACACAGAGGAGTTGCTGCAGACCCGTTCATGGAAGATCACAGAAAGGTTTTTCAACAACATCACTGCATAAATGCCTGAAACACTCAGTTGAACTACAGTGAGCTGGTGATATAAAAACACTCTATTAACTCTTGTATGACATGTTGGATATAAACTGTCTTTTCAAAAAAGGTACACAGTGCCATGATCTCTTATGATATACATTTCTGCTGCAGCCACTCTGTTATAGGAGGTTTTGAAAATGTTCCCTGACAATCTCCTGCCAACCCCTTTATTAAATCTGACACCAGAAACAAAAATGTGAACGGATCATGGATAAGAAAGAAGGGCAGTGAGGTTATGCTGAAAAAAAAAAAAAAAGGAAAATTAAATGAGAGAGAGAGAGAGAGAGAAAGAGAGAGAGAAAGAGATAGAGTGCAGAGCCAGCTTTGAAACTCAAGAAGAGAAGGCTGTGTGGGTTTATTAATGATACAGACTTAGTCAGTCCATTGTAGTCTGTGAGTATGAATCTAGTCTTTGAAAGACAGATATAATGATGACCATTTAATGTGACGGGGGAGAATCTGGGACAGTGGGGTGAGGAGAGACGTCATGTGATGCGAGTCTCTTACAGGGGTCTCCCTTTGAGGGAGCGCTCTATTTATCAGTGACGGGAGCTCTCCGCCATTATTACACTTTATGTCCAATTGGCCGGAGAGACTGAGAAAAAAGAGATGGAAAAGACGTCTCCTAAATAAACCAACGGGTTTGTTACGCATGACTGACACAGCCAGGTCATATGAAAGGGTGTGCAACTGCTCACATGTCAATTATATTGTCTGTACTGTGGTACTTTATATGATAAGTTTGATTCCCTACACTGCAAATCCAGTACTACTGTTCAGAGTATTACAGAGGAGTAGATTTCTTTAATTAATCTAAACTCAAGGCCCACTAACTTGATATTTTTTGGAGCTTTCACACATTTTTTTTTAATCATTTGGTCTGAAATTGTTTTACTGTTTACATTAGTACTGTCTAATTATCAGCCTCTATAAAACACTCTAAACTGTATGAAAGGTGCTACACAAATAAAGTCTATTGATCCACTGATCTTGCAGCCTTAATTGGTGTAGTTTGTGTATTTCCAAACTGAAGAACAAGCTTTGATGCCTAAGATGTTATCTGAACATACTCTATTTCATTCGTATTATTTATAATCACTGCTTCAAATCAACCACACGCACATAAGCAGCATTTACAATCAGAACATGATCTAAAAGTCGTAGTGAGCTGCAGGCTGGTCAGAGCATCTAAGAGGAAATTCCTCAACATGCTGCAGGGTATGTTTGTTTCATGACTACAGATCTCCCTTACACCAACAGTTAAAATGATTTAAGTTGGTCTGAGTAAAATAGCCCATATTGTTCCTTCCCCCAGACTCCTCAGTGTCCATTGACAAAATATGAGTAAGTGGGTAGCAGTCTAGTGTGAAGTTGTTTGAGAATGGAAATGAAATGACAGCCACTGAGAAAGAGGGGGGCTGGATAAAGAGTCTGACCTAGTTGGGAGGAACACAGCAGCCTGAGGCCACAAGCTTCCTTAGCCCTGGCTTCATTTCAGGTCAATTCTTCTGCGTTATCCCTCCTCTCCTTTTTGTTGCTTATTCTTCATTTCTTTCCCCCCCTTTCTCTTTTTTCCATCTCTGTGCCGTGCCAGTGATCAGTATGAAATATGTAACAGTTGTTTATCAGTCAAACCCATTTGATACAGATGTTCCAGTGCTTAGCAAAGAGACAGTGGCGAGACTCACTTGAAGTGCTGGTGCTCTCTGGAGGTACGGATCTTGGCGGAGTAGCGCTCGGCCAGTTTGTCCAGGCCTCTGGAGTACTCGAGCTGGAGTTCAGCTTTTCGACGGAAGAACTCCTGCAGGTCCTGCAGCAGCTGCAGCCGGGACTCGGACTGCTGCTCCAGACAACGGAACTGCTCCACCAGCTGGTTACGGATCTCTGCATATCAAAAAAAAAGGGAGACCACCTTCAGAATAAATAGAGCCTCTCTGGGGGGC
>NW_019524969.1:35217-48751 GCF_002814215.2 Seriola lalandi dorsalis | reverse complement strand
GGGGGGGGGGGGCTTACATGCTGGGCCTCTCTTCTGCCTGCCAAACAGTGGTGCAGGTCAACTTTTAAACCACAGTCCTTAAGCAGTGAATCATGCAAAGCACATAATATAGTACACACAAATATGTGAGGACACAGTCAAGCCAGCACAAGCACTAATAAAAGAACAAAGTCATCATAATTGGATAAAACTGGATGTCAAAGTGCATTTGTCTGCTGTCTGTATGTTTGTATGTGTTCGTGTGTGTGTGTGTGCGTGTGCGTGTGTGTATAGAGTGGGAGGGAGGGAGTGCGGGGGTGTCTAAATGCTGGGGTAGCACACGTGCGTATGAGATGCATGTCTGATGATTGCAGCAGACAGCACGGAAAATATAAAATAGGTCAGCTTCTCAAAATGCATTGTGCTGAGCGAGCCTTCAGAGAAGTTTGTCTTGAAAAAACAAATTGCAGGCATTCTTTCGATTAAAAGATTGCTGTGGTTTTCTGCTTATGAGGTTTGGAAACTAACTGCCCCTGTCTGAGAATGAGGAAAAATTATGTTTTGGTCGACATTTGAAAATTCGGTTGATATGGTATTTACGAGCAGACATTTTATAGATATAGAAATAGACCCATGTGGAATATAATACTTCAGAATTAAATTCTTAATAAGGCATTATTTCACTTTGGGAAAATATTTCCTATTCATAGCACCCACAGTCTGTTACACAGAGTTTAACAATAAATGTCCAGGAAGCCTCCTGGTATTGTTTTCCTACTCTTACAGTTAGTTAAAAGTAAGTTAATCATCATTATTATGTCCCAAAAATCTCAATAGTGTAGCTTGCGTGTTCAGAGTGTAATTAGTTTATCTATGTTTTTCAAAATGACCACTGTTAAATAACTACAGACTCCCTCTTGTATTGCACAGCCTGTATCGGTGCTATAGTTGGCTGTGACTAATTACCTTTGGGATTCCAGGTGATAAACATGTCCAGTGAAGTAATAACAACACTTTTATGGTTTTACATTAACACTGAAAAGGAATACAGGTCCTATTTTATTTCATCCATATACTGTTTATTGCAAGCCAGCCATAAATCCAGTGGCTAAGTGGCTACTGAATGTGTTGCTGGGGATCAACCATAAATCAGAACCGAGGCCTGTTCTGTGAATTAAGTATCGCAATATTAATACTGATTTTTCTATTACACACTGTTTGTAAGGATATGGCAAATGTGTGGATAATACACACTTTCACACACGTGCGCGCACACACACACACACACACACACACACACACACACACACACACACACACACAAACACAAACACAGGGGGTTAAACAAAGCTTCTCTCTCTACAAGACAATGAGAAGCAGTTGAGCAACATTGAGATGGCTGAGGATTCCATTATGACAGACTGTTTCAACCATGCATATGATTGCTGTGCACTCAAAGGAACTCTGTAGAAATTTATCAATGGAAAAGATGGCCCAGTGGAAGAAAAGCCCTTTTGTTCACTTCTAAATGCTGTTTCTGTATCTAGAATAAAGGATTTCAAAAATGCCTCCCCCATCGTCTGTGAGTGTGCGAATGAAAATATGAATGAATGAGCAAGAACGAAGAAGACAGAGTAAATATGTAGTCCCTTGCTGTTTGGAGATGTACCCCTCATGGTCCCCATAGTTGCCCAGTTGCCTGGTTACATGCCTCTGGAGGCATCTCAATGGGAGCAGGCCAGCTCCCTCTTCTGACAGTCACAGCAGTCAGTCTGTTTAGCATAATGGCCAAGGACAAGGGCAACTTTCTCTGCTCCGAAGTATACTCAATAAACAGTCTGTGCTGATGAACGAGGCAGCAATCAAGTTCAAAATAGAAAGAAATGTCACTGCGATGTACTTCTGTGCTAAAATAGAGCACTGAACAACACAATTTTTTGGCCTATGTGACTTTAATCATTTCTAATCACACAGTGACAGTGTAACAGAATAAGCAGACAATATAATAAGCAAATCTAAACTGATTTAAGTGCATAATTATATCAGCGAGACATCAAATAGACTCGTGATATTTGCATTCGCTCTCCTGTGAGCATGTTATTTTTAGAACTTAAACTGTTACTAGGGACTGTGCAATACTGCACTACATTCAATGAATGATTCAGGCCTTTGAAGAGTAATGCATAATTACGAGGAAGCTGGGGAGGAGTTCAAGTGAATAACATTGCAAGAACTAAGCCTCAAAAAGCTAAATGAAGTCTGTTTTTCTATCTTTTTATTGATTTCACAAGAGCAAAGGTTTTTCGTCAATGAATACAGTCAGAGTCATGTGCCACATCAGGTATTCTGCCTTGGGAACAGTGTTTAACCCAAATGAATAATGTTCCACACCCAAAGGCTTATGGAAATTTTACTAATAGGACTTTACCCATTTGCAATGTTTATTTTTCTCCTAACCCATATGGTTAACATCCTGGTATGTTCTGGTGACTTTAACTAGCATTCTGAGTATAAATTAATTGCTTCCAGACACTTACGGCAAAACTGAAGCAGAGTAAAATGAAGAAAAGACCTTTCCCTCTGCCATCATTCTGGTTGTGATTGAGTATCGGCGTATTGTTGAGCAACAGTATGATACAGGTGTTTAACCTTTTTAAATATATAACAATTTAAATCAAGCCAACCAAATACAGACAATCCCTCAACTGATATAACATTCACTTCACCCAAATAATTTTGTCACATGCGAATACTGTCTGAAGGTTTATTCCTTAGAAAAGTAAGGTACCTGTTTGAGCTCAGCCGTTACGAGGCCTTATATGCAGAGGTTACGTGCTTGGATCTCCGACATATAATGTAATGAAATGGGGAGAACCTATTGGTTTGCCTTGCAGGGATGCTAGTTAGGCTCCTGCATCACTGCAGCAGAGAGCAGCAAATATCACGTAGTGAGGAGTCATTGTCACCACAGTACCCTAACACAGCAATGGCCAGTAACAGTCTCCGGGGCTGTGTCTGCAGTTTGCCATGCGTGGCTAGTCACATGTGGCCTAACCCAATCTGACACGTTGACATAATTTGGAACAAATCAAGGCTGTGTTCTGTGAACACTTGTCTTCTGAATGCATTAATGACTATGGTATGCCTCTATAGTCTATTTGCTTGAGTTCACATTTCTTCCTCTCTGTCCCTCCACTCAAATATTTCTAACAAGGAAAGGCATCACTATTTGTGCAACAACAGGACAGGAAAATCCAGGATACACTGGGCAGAATTCCAAACAGTTTTCTCTGTCAGCACAGCAACAGAGCGTCTCATACACGTTACCAAGACAAGGGCAACAAAGACATTGTTTCACTGTCGTAACGCAACCCTGACATTTCAAGACAGTATCAGTCTAAGCATTCTTTCATTATGATGAATACACACAGAGGGGTGTGTCTACATGCTCCTAATGGAATGCATATCTGCAGCAAATACAGTGGCGGTGGGAGTGCCTATAGTAAGATGCTATTTTGTTACAGTCACATTGTCCGCAGGACAGCATAACCTAAATCAATTTCTACAACAAAATATTACAAATTTTACATATAATTTTATCTTGGGCTTTTTTATTTCTCATCTTTTCTGATGTTTTGAGGACAGAAATCCCTTTAAAGTCATGGTTAAGTTACACAAGTCTTACGTACTGGCATACGTTCCCCTAGCAACAACAAATCTTACAGTAAATGTTTTGTAATATACTTTATTAGAGCAATTTGCTTTAATTGTGATTCAGTTTTGGGATCGGCAGGAAGCTTAGAGATACCTCACGTTGGTCACCTACAAACCTTGGATGGAAAAAACCTGTCTTAATTGCTTCTCAGGAAGACATGTTCATGTTGTGGTTACAAACAAACAAGATAATGACTAAATGATGACTAAATGTTATGATAAACAGCAGTATTTTCTGCCCATGAGTAACTATTCAGTCATCAATGAATCAGACATGTCATATGACAATAACTTCAACACAGGCCCAGACCTGTGAAGCCATCACAACACACACCAGCACGACAACAATCACGACCCCACTGTTGCTGAAATAATGCATGTTCAAAAATACCGCAAAGTGCATTAGGTTTGTGTCTGAACTTCTGTGCAGTCAGCAACTCAGCATTATTGGAGGCCAGTGTCAGTGTCAGAGTAAAGCCCCCACAGCTCCAAACTCATCTAAGCCCAGTTTGCAAATGAGCTTAAGATGTCAGCTTAAAAGCTTTTCCTGAAACCGAGACGAGAGACGGAGCTGTGATGGCTCTCTCACAGCCACAAAGCTGGTTTGGAGACCAGAGAGAGCGAGAGAGAAAGAGAGAGAGAGAGTGAGAGTGCAAAAGAAAGAGTGTGAAATAGTCAAACACATAAATGGGGACAGTGAGAAAGTAAACTGCACCTCTGTATGCAAAATGCAAATCATACCCTTCATTCCAGACACATGCTGTCAAGCTTTGGTCCACATATGTCAGGCTCACAACATTTGCTCACTAGCACCTCTAAAACTAATTAACAGGTTATATCTGGTTTGTTTTATCTGCACAAAAAAATAAACATAAAAACAAGTTTGGATTATGGGCTGGAGTATCTCTTCTTGACTCCAGGATGTCACTGCACCTGGCCAAAAAATATAGGCTGGCTGTGTTCCCCTATTTCCAGTCTTTAAGCTAAGCTCAGCTAAATGGCTGCTAACTGTTGCTTCATATTTAGTGGACAGACACACGAGAGTGAAGATAATCTTAATCTTAAATATAAAATAAAATGGGCTTGTGGTACAACTAAGGTAAAATCTAAAATGCAGTTCTTGCCTGTTAGATTCTGCATGATTTGCATTTCAGTTGCAGCACATGTATGACATGTCCACTTATCTGTATACAGCTGACTCTCTGAACTGCAATGCAGATCATGCCATGAGTTATCCTGCTTTTAGGGCAGCAGCTAACAATTAGCCTACTTTTATTATTGATTAATCTAAAAACTATTTTCTCAATTATTTGTTAAATTGTTTGGTAAATAAAATGTCAGAATATAGTTGAAAAAAAACTCACAATTTCCTAAAATGCCCAAAATGACATCTTTATCTCTCAAGTCCAAAACCCAATTACTTTCACTTCATTGTCACAGCAAAGAAAAGCGGCAAATCCTTGAAATGAAGAAACAGCAAATAGAAAATGTTTGCCATGTTTGCTTGGAAACAGCATTCAACAATTACTCCGTTATCAAAATAGTTGCTGATCAATTTCCTGCTAATTGAGTAATGTTATCAGCTTTTCCTGGTTTGAAATAATAAAAAGGAGGCCCACACTGTCTGTATAAAGCCTGATAGATTTAAACAGAGCAAACCCATAGCTGCAAGAAGGTGATGCACATAGTGTGAAGAGCTTACAGTGAAGTTGTCTCTAAAAGGCTGAGAAGACAACCCACCTCTATACGATCTGCCCTGTCTGTTCTGATACAGTGTCAGTGTTCCTGACTGTGTTCTCTCTCTGGGTGGTTTATCCAGTCACATATTTAGCGGCAGACAGTGAAATCCTTTCATGGTTCATAATTCATGCAGACAGCATACATTATGTATGGACTTTCTGAACTGTTTGCTGTGTGACCTTCTCTAGCATTCCCTCATCCTCCCGATATTACACTTTGTCCAGGAGTGTCAGGAAAATGCTCACAGCTATGCTATCATCCTTTCAGGTAACACAAATCACAGTATCAATGAATGTAAATTGTAAGAATTATAAGTAATTCTTTTTCAAAAGGCAGTTGTAAAACATACACAGCTCTCTCCGAGAACCTTGTATGAGTATCTGGGGTGCGTGACCTCCAGTCTACTTGGAAAAAAAATGTCCAAGATGAATTGGTACATTCCCTTGGTGGATGCAAAACATAAGCACAGTCTCACAGAAATACCAGCTGCACTTTGAAACAAATTATGAAGCTCCACTGGTTTACATGGCCACACATGCAGGGCTAGGCATGTTAAGGCTCTGGAATCAGAGCACACAGTCATCTTCAGTATAGAGGGAAAAACCGGTTCAGCCAAGTTACATCTTCATTGTTGTACAACTGGATTCAAATAATAACCTCAGGGTTAATGGCTGACATGAATTTACGAGACATTTTTCCACGGAATATGTCAAAAAAAAAAAAAAGACTGTCATCTACAACTACCACACAATCTGTCCCACCCCACAGCACTGCACACTGAAAGCCATATAAAGCTTGTGGTAAAGTTACGCAATAGTGCCTTGACACGCTGAATAACAATGCGATCAGGCCTGTACGTTACCAACCTTTCACTTGGGTCTCATATTCGGCAATAATCTCTTTGTCCTTCTTGACTTTCGCCTGAGATGACATTTTGGGCGAGAGCGGATTGTGCAATCCTCGGGGAGGAATCAGCGTCTCAGTTTGCCACAATGCAGCGTTGGCCCTTCTGCAGTCCTCTCCAGATAGTTGAGCAACAATCAAATGCGAATCATCGCCCGCTTTGACACAACTTCGGAGATTAAACGCACTTGAGGCTCTGCGATGTTGTTGCTGCTGCTGCTGCTGCTGCCGCGTTCAAGGCGCCGTCGATCTAGAAGTGCATAATGATCTCCGTCCCCGACCACTCCTCTTCACCACTAGTGTTCTTCGGTGAATCGCAAAACAATTCACGTTTGATGTGCATTTCACAAAGCCCGGGGGTGAGCAATAGCAGCCTCGGCGATAATAGCACTGGGCTGCTTCTGCCTTTTTTTCTCTCTCTTTTCTCTCCCTCCCTCTCTCTCTCTCTCTCTCGCTCTCTCGGCGAGTTCAATGCTGCTGCAGAAAAGACTGAATGGATGCGAAAGTCAATCTCAGACTCCTCCCCCCCAACTCCCCCTCCCCTCCCTTCCTCGCCACTTTTCTTCACATGGATGATTTAAGATTCTTCTGAGTGAAACGATATGCAAACCTTTGCCAATAACGGATGTGTTGTTACTGATCTGAGTCCACAGCTGAAGGAGTACATGGATATTTTGCAGGCGATCTGTATTTGATAGGTCAGTTTCAAGAACATCTACAGTAACATGAGACTGTAGCTGACTGCAGAACACACAGGGATAGCTGGGTGGGTGCTTCTTGGGATAAACTGGATTAATCAAATAATCAATTCATAATGATCTGATTATGAAAAACACAGCCTTATAATTGTAGTATTTTTTAATCATCAACATAAAAGGGGTATGCCAGCAATTTGGTGAAGCACTTCCATAAAGTTTGGGGATTCATATTAAGACAGTTTGTTTTTTTTAAATGGTCAGAATCAGTGTCTGGGATCATTCTCCAAAAATGCTTAATACTACATTTCCCATTATAACCTTTCCCTGCCTGGTAAATGCCCACATATTTCTAGAGTTCACAGAGTAGGCTCTCTACAAGATTTATAGTGTCAACTCCAAACCAAGATAACTCTAATGACATCATAAACTTTAGACAGCCCCATCCAAAGCCACATATGTAAGAGCTTACACTATTTTTACAGGCTGAGTAGTACCAACCATGATGAGAAAACTGATCTCCATGTGTAAGATCAGTGGTGTAATTAGTAACTTGGACATGGCATTGCTTAAGATGTGTTCAATTTTAATGTGTAACAACTGACTCCACAGTGTCAGCCATGACAGAGCACCATAAGTCCTCATAATGTTTTTGACATTAGTGTGAGGCCATTGCTAATGTTCTATTGTTTAAAATGTTAGAAGACATAACCCCATAACAATCTGTTTGTCATTGAAATCAGCAAAAGTAATTCTTCTTGGGCTGTGAACACGACAACTTATTGACATGAGTCAAACTTTGCTTGTAACTGGTGGAAAATGAGGTGTTACAGAATAACCTCTCTAAACAGATGCAGTTGCACCATTCTGATAAAGATTATGGAGGATTTCTCCAAAGAAAGTCAGAATGTCTCAATCTGTCACTCTGCTCTGCATTTTCCCCTCTAGGTGCACTTCATTTCAGCACAGTGTGCTGACAAGTCCTATCAAATAACTTCCTTTGACTTCTCAAGTGCAACTGCATCTCATATTTTTGACCTTAAATCTTTCCAAAAACATGTTTTTGTGTTCTTAAAGGAGTTTAAACCGGTGTACAGGACAGGGATGACTGAGCACGTTCTTCTTGGGCCTTTCTCTGAAAAGATTGCATTTTGTTCTGTGAAAAGAGATCCTGGTCCGCCTTTGCACCCAATTCTCAGGAAATCTGTGGGTTTGTGTCAGCCTGTGACAACTGTTTAAGCTGGATGAGAGCTCAGGAGAAATCTGCAGGAGAACTGCTCAGTTCTCACCATACAGTCTTCACTCCAACTTCTAATTTCCTGAGCAAATGTTACTCACCAGTCCTTGGCCACAGAGTGGGTCTGATAAAAGCTGGGGTGGGTTTGAAAATAATGTGAAAAAGCTGTGTCTAACTAGGCCACGGAAACTTTAACACCATCCACTTATGAGCCTTTACTGGAGGAATGATCATCACATGGTCCACTAAGAAAAGATTAGCTTCCTTCAGGAGGCTAACAAAGACCTCTCGCTGTGTTAATGTAGTAATTACAGTAGTTGAGTTATTCAGGATTATGCATACTGTCATTCTATAATTCAATCATAGATAACTTTACATTGTTACCAGTATAATTAGGGCTAACATTGTATCTAATGGCATTTACATTGCAGGGTATTTTTGTAGTGGATTGCATCAGATTATATATGTGTCCTTGTGTATATTGTGTGTATATTGTGATGTATATTTCAGAGTTTTAGAAATAGTGAGATAAAAGATCGAAACAATGTACATTTGCTGTTCTTCGTTTTTTGCTGCGTTAACAATCAGCTGTTGAGCTCAAAAGCATGATGGAGATCCAGGTCAAATTGCTGGGCACTTTACCTGCCTTTTATTTGACCCAGTAGACATGACTGAAGCCAACGTTTTTTAGTTTCACCTTGACTTTGAAGTAAAATATATGTATTTCCTAACCATCCAGAAATAAAGGATTTACAGTGAAGAAAGGTAATAATAGTAATGTGTTATTGCTTTAAAGGTGGATTAGACATTAACGTGGGGTGAAAATGCTTTCTGACAAACTTTTACATATTAAAACCTTTGTTGTATGTGATGTTGTATGTGATGTCTGTTTATACCACAGGCTGTTTGTTTAAAGTCATTTGGTTTCCAGTGCGCCACACCCACCTTTTATGAAACAGGCTGTTTAGGGTCATTAACATAATAACAGCATTATTCCTGAGACACTGTTCCTATTGGCCGTCAATGCTGATGGTCCCTTCCCTTCCCTTGGGAGGTATCTGCAGACTGAAAGCATTAGACAGTTAATATCTTCTTTTTTAAATGTAACATCACACTAAGGGGCAGAAAATTATTTTTTCAAATTATATTAAATTCATCACACTATAAAAACCAGCAGAACATGGCTAAACTAATCATACCTGGGTATGACTTTAACAGAGGTGGAATTAATTTAGATCAGAGTTTGTGATTTGTAAATTCACTATACTGCAGGAAAACAATAAATGACATTATATTGTACCATTCACAGTATTTTCTTCTATTATTGGTCCATTTCCATGATTGAAACACTTTGATGATAAGGATAAGCACTTTTAAATCTTTAAGCAAGGGAATAGTTTCAAACTAAGTTACTGTTACTGGCTACAGTCATCAGTTACCACATTGCCAAATCAAAAATTCATGGCAAAATGCTTCAATAAACTGAAGAGATTTCATCTGGCTCACAAAAATGTGCAAACATGTGCTTCTGTTCCTGGGCTTTATGCTAAGTTGAAAGCACCTGTAGTGATTTGTAAAGGATTACCAAATGTTTAGATATGTGATAACATTGTGATTTTAATACTGATCATTTTGCTTCAGTCAAAGAAATATTATAGCATTATGAAATCCAATTAACTGCTAGCCTGTATTGCAGAATGGGTACAGGGTAATACTTTCTAATACAAAGTCTGATGCTAATGCAATGTTGAAAGTGTCTATAGGACATTATTTAAAATTAGAAGTTGTCTTAAGGCATTACTACGATTGGTTGAGCCGGTTTCTATTCAAATGAGGAGGGTGTTTCATGATAATGGAAATGTATGCACTAAAAAATGATACATACTTGATTATTATGTAATGATGATTTTAATGTATGTGTGAATTGTATATAACCATGGCACCTGCAAATAGCAAGCTACAGGCGTGTTGTTTTACATTACATTTGACATATTATATTGTCTTATAAAAATTATTATAAAAATATTGTCTTATTTATCATTTTGTTGAATATTAATCTCTTTTCAGTTTGGGTCAGAAATTGTGAAATGAGGGATACTGGAATATCTAGGTAGATATCATGTCTTGTGCAATGATAAGTCACAGGCATGTTTTTATGGTTATTTATTATTGTTATTTATTATTCTTTGGCTGTAAACATATACATTAGCATTAGCATGTTTATTTCTTTTGACAATTCCTGAACATTAACTGCAGTGTTTGTGTTTCCTGTAGGAACTGAAGTTTCATGTTGTTGTAGTCAGGTGTCGATTAGCAAGGCGCACACTTAATGTTAGCACTAGCTGTAGTAAGCTAACCGCTACGTGCGACTCTAGGGAATAACCCTCAAATTACTCATTTAATGCCACTGGGGTAATAACGTACATTAATTATTTAAATTTAATTAATCATCATTGTTTTACAGTCCGTCTCATTTACCAACAAAACACTGTCGTTGTAGAGAATTTAAATTAGTCCCTGTGGATGTGACGTTAAATTTTCGCCTGCTGTTACTATGGTTTTGCCTGTTCAACAAAATACTGTGTCATCTTTGATATTCCTTAAATATCTTGTACGGGACAACGTTGTTGGTATCACTAATGTAACCTACCTGCCAAGCTGCGCCGCATTGACGTTACTTGTCATTTTCAGGTGAAAAGTATCTGTCGAGGAGTTTCTTTTGGGCTGTTGAGTTTTATGATTTTTACCTGAAGTAATACATCAGTTCACTTCAGGACCCACGACTACTGAACTTCTCTCCAGTTGCTGAAAGGCGAGGCTGCTGTAAGTACACGACTACCCTCTGCTGGTAGTGTCCACACCAAGCAACCAGCTATCAGTCTCGAAATGCAAGCTGCAGCAGTGTACCTACACCAGTTCACTGTCTGGTGTTATCATACCATTATTTGTTTATGTTTACCATTGATTATAATTTACATTCATTAGATTGGTTGTATAATGGTTTTAAGTCTAGTAAAGTTGACCAAAGGGTTCTTCATTTGTAAGAATACTGTCATAGCATCAAACAAAACTCAAACTATGAAGATTTTTTCTAAACTTCACAATAGGGAAATTAATCATTGGTTTCAGTGTGACAGGTAGTATCATCAGTAGATACTAAGCTTATGATTGTGTAGGAGGTCATCTTAAGGGAGGTAAAAATAGACAAAAGGGAAGTTGGATGTTGTCATATAAATATTTCACACCAGCAAGGCCTTAGGACTTGTGTGGGGTGGGGCATGTGATAAAATATGGGAGTCCTGACGTAACCCTTTGCTAAATGAAACATGAGTCCCCCTACCTTGATGATGTCACTGCTGTGAAATTTACTGGCAGGTGGTATTTCCATGCACTTTATGAAGTTTAAATGAAATATGTTGTGCAGCCTATTTGACAGTAATTTTGAAAGGTCTAACCTAGCTAAGCTGTAAAAAAAAAAAAAAAAGAAGTAGAAGCAGTTGAGTTTCATCTTATGTAATCTCAGTTTGTGTGATTTGCAGTGGATGTAGTTTCTGTCGTGGCTGCTGCTGAGTATGGTGCAACACTTTGTTTCAGCAGCCACACCTTTCCACGCCTCCTAACAAGCAGCAGTTAAAGCTGAGCCAGACTTAGAGATATAAGGGAGTTGCCAGCTGCCATGGAGTAAATTATCTGTGGGACAGCACAAGTATCAGACTTCACGGAAACATGTTATGGACAATATTCTTACTTCTTAATGGACTGCTTATACTAGTTCTCCTTTACTCCACTCGCAGAAGGTAAAGCCATTTATTAATATGTTGATTTTTGCAGATATTAAATTATTACCAAAGTTTCATTTAATACATTGTATGAGTCTGGAGGATGGTGAAAATACCGCAAAAGCACATTTTGCAAATGTAAAAATTTATAAAAGCTTTGCGATTGTTATTTTAGTTAAATACAATTGATAATTAATGAAATACATTAATGAAAAGTATGAGATGTATTAGAATAGCATTTCATTCATTCTTTCTGTATTTAGCATTGTTTTTAAACAACATAACACAATAAAACTAAAAACTAAAGATTCTTCTTACTTATACCATAGTGTACGTGCATGACTTCTCAGCTACAGAAAGTATGCTTCATGTTCACGCCTAACTTCTTGGTTGAGATTCATGAATGAATGAAACACAGATAAACCAACTCTATCACATTGTTAGAATTTTAATGAGTTTCCTTATACCTGTCAGACAGAAAAATGAGCCACCTCTGGACAAAGGTCTCATTCCATGGTTGGGGCACGCTCTTGAGTTTGGAAAAGATGCTGCAAAGTTTTTGGCCCGAATGAAAGAAAAACATGGGGATATCTTCACAGTAAGTTATGATAAAGATCATATGACTGTGGTGTTGAATTTTCATCTACAAAAATGGCAACGTTAGAGGAAGTGAGAAGCTGCTTTGAGTATGATAAAATAACATTTGACTGTCAAATAGATTAAAAATTCATACTGTGGTTTGACAAAGCAGGTCTTTTTTCTTGCATACAAGAACAACGCGTCATAACTGATCTGAAACTGCAAAATATGATCTAAAATGCACTAAAACAAGGTTTTCATATAAGTGCAACAACATATTCATTTTAAAAGGACATTAGAATTCACATGAGGTGGTAACAAGTTAATTAGTCCCACATAAAACTTTAAATCTGACTATATCTGAAATATGTTCCTCAGAGGCAAGCACAACTTTCTATTTTACCAATATAGAATAAAGTGTTTCACTGAATGGGATTTATAGCAAATAACTGACTATTCCATAGAGTTTCAAATTAAAAGACAGAAAACTAAAGTATTTTTTGGAAAAGGGAACTCTAATAAGGTCTGGTTATAGAGTACAGAATATTTGAACAACTAAAATGATGTCCCTGCAGGTTTGTGTTGCTGGTCATTACGTGACTGTTCTGTTGGACCCAAACTCTTTCGATGCCATCATAAATGACACAGTGTTCTTGGACTTCACCCGCGCAAGAAACCAGCTCCTGAAAAGGATCTTCAGTCTGCAGCTGCCAAGCATCAAGCCTACAGCAGAGAGGAAATGGATGGAATGGTAATTAAAGCATCTTTTAAACTTAGATCTCTAAACAACAACAGAAAAATGTGTTTTAAGTTAATGTTGCAAATGTCAATATCTGGTTTGCTTTGCATTTCCTCAGGCATTTTCATGGTCTTCATCTGTCCAAACTCAACAGCTCCATGAACATTCA
>NW_019524969.1:22561-34096 GCF_002814215.2 Seriola lalandi dorsalis | reverse complement strand
AAATCTCTTTCCATTTTTGGTTAATCACTAACTATATTCTCACCTGTGAACAATGCCTCTTGTTCAAATATTATTTGTTCATTTAGTTTCAAGTGGCTACAGTGTACAAAGTTGCCAGTATTAGCAAGATTGACACAGGTGTGCAAACAGGATCGTTAGTCCAGACAAGTCCAGAGCAACATGGTATCATTGCTCTGTGCTGCCAGGTGGGGGAGTTAGCGAGCTGTTTTATTGTCCTAGTGTCTGCTGTTCCTTCTACACTACATTTTAGATGCACTAGATTTATCCCTCTGTTATCCAGCTAGTCTCACTGGAACAATGATTGTTCACCCAATAATGTACAGTATTTAAGCAAGGAGAAGCCTCGACCTGGCGGCCCACAGGCTGCTCTGCTGGTTTAGGAAAGACCGCTTGTCCTCCAGCATGTTTGTTTGTGCGTTATGATGTCTGCTGGGATATATAAGCACACAGTCTCAGTCTGGGACGGAAACTGGAGCACCACTGCAGAGAATACAGGGATTAGATGTGAAGCTAGTGAGAAGTGCCAGAGTGAATATGGCTTTTACATGTGTTTCAGGCAGACTGAGGTATTGCAGAGTAAAGTACAATTCTAGGATTTCTCTAAAGCCACCTACAACCTCATCACGAGTCCTGCACCAGCTTGCGGTTTCTGTCATGTTTCTATTTGTAAACAATCAATGTTATTGATTGAAACATATGTAGACTGAAATTGATTTATTAGTCACTTTCCTTGTTGGACAAAATGGTGATTTAATGTGTTGTAGTGTAGGTACACTCTCGCCACCCCCACACATTTATTTGAATGTAAAAAGGATTACTGATCATATCAAGAAATTAACTTTATGGAAAATAAATCAGGTCACTTACTGCCACATTTATTAGTGTTTAGTGAGTCTTGCATTCATAGCTTTTCCTACCATACTGCAGCTGCCAGTGAATCAACTCATACCCAGAATAAATTGTTTGACATTTTGGGAAATATGCTAACTCAAAAGTTGCAGAGAGTTAGATAAGAAGAGTGACACTCGTGTTTGTACACTAAATATGTAGCCAGTTGGCTTAGCTTAGCATAAAGACTAGAATCAGGGGGAAACAGCTAGCCTGGCTCAGTAAAGACATAACTAAATCCACCTAACAACATGACTTAAGTTTACTAATTAGCATGCTCTATTTAGTTTCTTTAAACTGAATCATAAAAACTAAACATCAGCAACTACATATTTAGCCTAGTGGCATTCCAGTGGTATCAGTCTTCTCATTATCTCTCTGAGTAAATTTCCTGAAATACCAAACGATTCCTGTAAAACTCACATATCCTGCAGCTGATCACGTAACAGGACTAATATTACTTGAGGCATCAGATCTGGTGATCTAAAGATCTGAAGAGAGCAGAAAGCCAATGTGATGCACCTCTAATCGCTTTTGGGTATTTGCCCTGGCTGTCAATGGAGAGCTGACCTGAGATGTGCAGAGGTAAGAAGAACAACTCCCTTAACCCATAGCAATTACTGTCTGACAGGCTCAGGTGTCTCTCCCCAAGAGGCTGACAGCAGTGTCTACAAGGTGTGGATTGATTCACTGGCTTCTGCTCATATCAGTCATATTCAGACAGCAGCATTACAGAGAACTTAGAGGAAATGTTGGCTGAAATCTTCCAAAAAGTAAAAGGTTTATCCATTTTATGTTCATATAAACAGAACATATATGCAGTTTTTCATGCTAGAAGATGTGAGTGCTTGCTTAGTTGGGTGTTTTTCTTTTCAGTGTAACGCTGGACCTGCTGCCTTTTGGCTTCTTGGCTTCCTGCTCACTCACCCTGAGGCTATGGAGGCTGTTAAATCAGAGATCAGATGCCTTACTCTCCAGGATACTTCCCTACAGCATCCCCCCATCAACCCGCTGGAAGCACACAGCACACCTGTGTTTGGTACGTAACAGCTGTTAGCTGCCTTTTCAACTAGTCACTTGAGCTGCTCCACCTCCGGGTTTAGCCAGTTCAGTGAGATGGAAACAAAGTCTCATTTGACTTGTTGGAAATAATAAGATAAGCACAGTGTGCTAAAACAATGACAGTGACAATAAAAGTTTGACCTTTGATTCAATTAAATAATTATTGCCTTCCTCATATCTGTGCAAATGTGTGTACATCTCCAAATTACGCCTGAGGGCACCGCTGACTTAACTCACTCTGACACCCCTCTGACATCATCCACTCTGCTGTCCTTTTCCGTTCTGTAGATAGCGTCCTGAGTGAGACCCTACGACTCACCGCTGCGGTGATGATCAACAGAGAGGTGGTTCAGGATAAGATCCTGCGCATGGCCAATGGAAAGGAGTACCACCTCAGACAGGGGGACAGAGTGTGTCTGTTCCCCTTCCTCAGCCCTCAAATGGACCCAGAGATACACCAAGACCCACAGGTACTTAGTGTGTAGTTCTGAAGTGTACAACATGGTCAGTGCATTAGGAGCACGAAGATAAATGCAGTACTGACGGAATAAATCCTTTGAGATAAACCGCTAAATGCCTGCAAATTAAACAACTACAGCAAGATCAATTCCCAAAGTTAATTCAGTTTAGTTGTCTTCAGTGGTTAGATGTGATAACTGCATGTTATTTTTAACTGAGGACATGGTGCTGTACAAAAAGTCAACCTGCTTTCATGATATTACACTACTATTATACATGTAACGTGTGTTTTCATCATTTTCTCGTCTCTTCTCAACAGATCTTCAAGTATGATCGCTTCTTAAATGAAGACATTACAGTGAAGGATAAATTCTACAAGAAGGAAAAAAGACTGAAGTACTACACCCTGCCGTGGGGCGCAGGGAAAAACATCTGCGTTGGGAAAGAGTTTGCTGTTACAGCCATTAAACAGTGAGTGTAAAAATCCTTTTCCATGATGTATATTAAGTTTTAAAACGATGCATTCGTGATCAAAGCATTTCCTGCAATTTCGTCCCGATTACCAAAGCAGACCAGCAAAATCCATCTCCACATAATATTCCCCCTATTATCATTTCAGTCTTGCTTTCATGTCCTCTATCATCATTAGCAACAAGCTGCAATATAGTAATGGCCCATACTCTGTAATGATCAGTATGAAAGAGGCTAAGGGTAATAGAGGATAGTCAGATGGGAGAGCGTCTTTCTCAGACATCATATCCAGTTACAGAGGTCAAAGGTCAATCCTTGTACTCCACAACATACAAAGGAGGGGGGGCGGGGTAGGTTATTTAATACTGATGTAGAGACTTTGGGAATCTGTTATTTTTAGACATGTTGCCCCCTTTATCTAATTGGTTTATTCACTTGGATGTGTTTTTTTTTTGTCACATACTAATTTCTGGATTTAACTGGATGTGCGCAGTAATACAAATATGACTCTCACAAGTCATGTTTATAAATGTGCGGTTTGTCGCCTCTTCTAAATTGTTTTCCCTCTTGTTTCTCTAGATTTGTGTTTTTGCTCTTGACCCATCTTGATATGGAGATGTGTGACCCGGAGGCTAAACTGCCACCAGTTAATCCCAGTCGCTACGGCTTCGGTATGCTCCAGCCAGACGGAGATCTGCAAGTTCGATACAGACTGAAGATGCCACAGCATAAAATGTGACTAATTTGATTAAGCATACAAATTGTTGATAAACCTTTTTGTAATATGTATTGTATCACTATTTATTCTATGTTGTATTTCGGAGTGCATCTATATATCATATTTAACTTTGTTGTGTTTAAGTAATATTTTTAATACAAAAAAGGAAAAATTATAATTTAATTTCACATTTCTCTTTTTGATACGATACAAATGGCCTCTGTACTTTTGGGCTACAGCTTGTTGGCTTTAGAAAAATGTGGAACACAACATGACATTAGTAACTGCAGTGTAAGGGTATTCTTGCCAAGTTTATATTAAGAAGAGGAGATGAGAGAAAATGGAAGAGTTTATCCATTGTGCCAATATGTACAGCACATATACTGTAGTACTATAGTTAAGTACAATTGTGAGGTTCTTGTACTTATACCTGAGTATTTCCATTTCATGCTACTTTACACCTCTGCATTTTTAGAAGGAAATATTGTACTTTTTGCTTAATTTATGTATTTCAGATGAAGATTGTAAATAAAAAAATATGCAGGTTCTGTGGTTTTTAACCTTTTTGGCTTATGACCATTAACTAAAACAGCAGGCTGTGGCCCCTTGTACAGCTTTAGATGTTTGTGAGTTGTTAGCTGTTCCACCAAGACCGATTTCTCCCTAAAACTTCCAAGATGGTTTCATTTAAATAACTGTTCAAGCCCAAAGAGCTTAAATTATTTCACAAAAAAGAGAAGATTCAATACATTCATGTATTAGTAGCCTACTTTTACTTAAGTAGAAGATCCTTCAACATTTCCTCCACCAGTACTTATGATGTACAGATGGTAAACCCACCCTCGTCAAATTAAGTCTACCATAGGAAGGCTACTGTCATTGATTTTCACTGACGTTGTTGGCTCTGCGCCTTCAGAGATCACACATAAAGCTATTTTCATGTGCACTAACATTACATCACGCTTTTATCTAACACTGCACCCCGGCCTAAACGCAACACCACACACAAAGTCCTTAAAATGATCCAGCCAGGCGTCGAGGCGCGGTGCTGAAAGAGTTAATCAGATGTGGAAGAGAGGGCGCTGAGCTGCCATGGATCCACCTTCAGAGAGATGCGGCGCCTCCTCACACAGCTGACTGGGAACACAGGTAGTACTTGTCCGTGACGGGCGCCCGGCATACTTGTTGATCTTCGGGCGAAACAACGGGGCAATATGCGGAGCAGGAAACCGGCGGGTAGGCAGTAGATCGAGCTGGGGATCCCTCTGCCATGTCGGAGGCAGAGGAGGGGGAAATGGATTGGCTTAAGACCCTGGCAATTGTAAACCAATAACGGCGCCTCCTTTTTTTCTTTTTTTCTTTTTTTCTTTTTTTTGTAAATGCTACTGCTTCATCTCCGTTTGTGCCAGCGGATTGATTGTCCACAGAGCGGTATGTGCCGGTTTGATTCAGTGCAGGATGACAACAACTCACTACGGTATTTTTTTTAAAGCTTGTTTGCATCTCTGGACTTTGAATCATATGTAGCCTGTGAATTGTAATAGATGATCAATGGCACGTAGGACTACTCTGCGTTAAAACTGCACCAATATGGAGCCGTTTGAGTAGCAGGAGGAATGGTTAACGATGGAGGATTTGCAGTCACAATATTGCAGTTTTACATGATCAAACATCTCGCTGAGCTTATTACGATCCTCAGTTGAGCTGCGCAGAAGAGTAGGCTGCAGTGTGTAGGCTGCACAGGAGCAAATTGTGTTTGTTTTTGTGCTTAGTTTAATGCAAAATGATTTGATGAAATTGACATTTCTTTTTACCGCCTGTTTCTGCATGTCCAGAATCCGAGATAATAGCATCCTCATGTCCTATACGTTCTCTGTTAATGTTTCTATTTTCTATGTGTTTTGTAATGTATGTTGACAAAATGCTCCAGCCTTATTGTGTTTGTGAAGTATTGGAAACTTTGTGTGACAGTGATCAATGATCACATCTGCAGGCCTGAGGTGTTGCTGCCTGGGCTTCCACGCTCTCATCACATAAACAAAATTAAAAAAAAGCCTGTGAAACGTGCAGCTACGTCTGCGGTCGTAAATCGTTCATAAAAATGTTTGTTCCCGTTGTCAGGGGAGGACGTAGGCTATAAGATATATATTTTCCTCTTCGCAGTCTCCCCAAGGGAGCTCGCCATGATTCAGGGAGTGAACAGCGCTTCCTGGTGTTTCAGCACCATTAGACTGGACAGCGCTTCACTTTGTACCACAGTCATCACTGTGGTGTCCTGCATCCCCACCCACAGCACTGCATGGCTGTCAAATGAGCAAAGATCAACCAAAAGGCTGGGGAGACTACTACATACACACAATTAATCAAACATCATTACATCAGGAGATCAGAGCACTTTTTTCAGTTTGTTAGTTTGTTTCTTTAAGACTAATATTTTATTATTAATAACAACATCATCAGCAACCAAGGCTGGATTAGAAACCAGGCAAAGCAGTCAACTGCACAGGGAACCCAGGTCCCTATATGGGCTGCAACAGCCCAATATTTACTCAATAACATTTATGTCTGCATAATTCATTTAATTGCAAATTTGTTAGAAGTTTGCATCACAAAAGTACAATATAAACTACAGCAGGTCCTCCATCTCGTGGCCCTGGTTTTGTAGAGGGACTCTGTCAAAATCTTGTTTTATGGCCTAAGGTGTTTTAGTTTATATTTGTTGCTCATTTTTTGCAAAGTTGTTGTTTACCAAAAGCTTAAATCTCTCTGTGTCAAGTAATAACCAAGGTAAAATAGTATTATTCCATCCTGAGAGAACTGAGGCTGCACCCAAAGACTATTTTCATTATCAACAGGTCTTAATGAGTTTGTTGTTCAGTGTATAAAATGTCAGAAAATAGTGAAACATAGTCATCATTATTCCCTGAAGCCCAAGTTAACATATTCTTATTGCTTTTGTTGTCTGAGCAACAGTCAAAAACCCAAAAATGTTGATTTTATGGTCATAGAAGACAACCAAATATTCACATTTAGGAAGCTTTTTCTAGTGAGTTTTTTTTTTGGGAGGGGGGGGGGGCAAAAATCTATAGTATTAGTCACTGTTTCCAAATTGTTTTCTTGTTAACCCCATAAATAGAAACAGCCTATATGATTCTGATTCTGCAGCCCACTATCAGATGTGAGTCATCTCAAGAACCTCCATCTGAGAGGATGTTTATTGTTAGTTCGGCACATAATTAAAAAAGTTTCACTACCTTTCAGCCCTTTAAACCAGTTATTTTCAACTCTGGTCTTTAGGACCTGCAGTTTCAATCTGAATAGGTTTTAAAGTAGTTTTGGGAAAAGTCGTGGGAAATTATTTCTCTCAGTTCCTGATTCAGCTGAAGACCGAACAATATTAAGTCAGGCTTCCATTTTTTCCCCCTTGTTAATTCCTAACATGTGTGACTCATTTCAAGAGCCCCAGTCTGAATGTAGGTTTATTGTTGATTCAGAGAAGAATGAAACAACACAGGATAATACAATAAAAGATGTGATAACAGTAATAGTGTAATATCCTATAATAATAATAATGATAAAAATAATACAGTTTATCTGCCCTTTATTCATCTTCCATGGAACATGGTCATCAAGATCCTGCACTTACTTGCTGGTCTTTAAATCTATCATCTAGTCAGGGAATGGCATTAGAAACAAGGTAGGACCAGGATTGGGAAATACCACTGGATATCAACCTTTTTGGCAAGTAGCAGTGAGTGTCCACACAACATTTTGGCTTCTTGGATTTGTTCATTTGGATTATTTTTAGAGGTTTTAAGAGGAAAGAAAAATCAAAATGTTTTTTTTTTATATCATCTTGTGACTCATCAGATGTATCTTATGGCCCTTACTGGATCCTGACCTCCAGGTTGGGAACCCCTGCCATGGGGCCCAGGCCATGAGCTACAGTATTATCACCATATTAGTTCAGAATCTGATGATAGCTGTATGGACCCTGAGATTTTGGCCCATTCCTGGAAAACTAATTATATCGTGTTTTTTTTTTGTTGTTGTTTCTTTGATTCCTTTAGATACAGTAATGAAAGAAAACAGGACCAACTGTAGTCCATAGCCCTGGATGTTTGCCTGCTCCCACAACATAATTCATCATGGAGAAATCCTTGGCAGAGTTAAATAAAGCTGGCTCCCGCTCAACGTCATCACTGCCACCTGAACCAGTGGACATCATTCGCAGCAAGTCATGTTTCCGCAGAGTCAGGCTGAATGTTGGGGGTCTCCCACATGAAGTCTTGTGGCGAACGTTAGATAGGCTACCACGAACACGTTTGGGAAAGTTAAGAGACTGCAACACCCACGAAACTCTGATGGAAGTGTGTGATGACTACAACCTTGAGGAGAACGAGTACTTTTTTGACCGACATCCGGGGGCATTCACGTCAATTCTGAACTTCTACCGCACGGGCAAGCTGCACATGATGGAAGAAATGTGCGCCCTGTCGTTCAGTCAAGAACTCGACTATTGGGGCATTGACGAGATCTACCTAGAGTCGTGTTGCCAGGCGAGGTACCACCAGAAAAAGGAGCAAATGAATGAGGAGCTCAAAAGAGAGGCAGACAATTTAAAAGACAGAGAGGGAGAAGAATTTGACAACACTTGCTGTGCTGAAAAACGGAAGAAACTTTGGGACCTCTTGGAAAAGCCCAGCTCGTCTGTTGCAGCAAAGGTAATTGTCACTGGAGGTTAGGTATGATAGAGATGAGTGTGTGACTGGTTGGAGCAACTAGTGCCTGCACACAGTGGCACAAAGACGCACACACAGAAACATGTAAACACATAAGCAGCATGCTGCTATTAATGGCAATGTAGGTCTCTTGGTCTGTCATTCAGTTGGTCCAACATTTTGGCCAAGACATAAATAACTCAACAAATATTGGATGGATTGCCATGAAATTTTCATTGTGCCAAACCAAATGACATTGGTGATCCCCTGACGTTTCATTTAGCACCACCTTGATGCTGACATCTATGGTTTTGAGTGAAATATCTTGAAACCTATTAAATGGATTGGCATGAAAATTGGTATAAACCTTTATAGCCCTTTAGGACAAATTGTGATCACATTGATACCTTACCTTTTCCTCTAGCGCCACCCTCAGGTCAAAATCTAAATTTGTCCAATACACAAGTTTATGACCAAATACCTGCAAACCTTAATGACTTCCCATCAGCCTCAGCTGTACTTTGTATTTAGTGCTAAGTACCACACACGTTATGATGCTAATATGCTAAACTAAGATGGTGAGTATGGTAAACATTATACTTACTCACATCAGCATGTTAGCACTTTCATTGTGAGCATGTTAGCATGCTGATATTAGCATTTAGCTCAAAGATCTGTTGTAGTCTCTTGAAATAATATAACGTGAAGATGTCCCATGTAGTTATCAGACTATTATCTTACTATCTTTATTGATATGGCTAACATAAAGATGCCTGTCTAAAAGTGTTCTGTGTGAGTAACAATGAATATAATTACCATTTCTTTCACCAGAAAACAAAAGAGAAAAACAAGTTTTGCACCAGTGAAAACTAGTCAGACTTTTTAATGGACATTTACGGTTGCACAAAATGGGTAAATCAGGACACAGATGTGTGTTTTTCTTTTGCTGTGTACTTATGTTTTGAATGTTCCAGGGATGGAACACAAAGTAAAAGCTGGAAATGATTGAAAAATCCAGCGGATGTGATTTATCAGTCTGGGATGTGTGGGCTATTATCTGCTATTAATGTTACTCAAGAACCAGAGAAAAAGTCTTACCAGACAGCTCTGCGCATACGTCTCAATTAACCATAACATGAGTCGAGGTTTATAATCTGTATCCTCTGTTATGGTCTTATTATCAGACTTGTTGCAAAAGTTCAATGCTATATCATCAGCTTCCTTTTGAAAATATGTGTAGCTTCAAACATTTGGGTGTTCAAATGTACACGAACACGTGCATGCTTACACTTTGTCAGACTCCACATGCACCATTAAATCACTGCAATATCTCTTGCCTGCCCTCGCTTACAACATGAAATACATATTTGACTCTTGAAGTAATTTCTCTGAAATATTACTTGAATTCTGTCAGTTGTTTCTTTGTGTCAACCCCACCCTGCTTAAGCCTGAGCCAATTGAATTTGAGATATGCTGCGGAAGGCTGAGATATTGAATAACATTTTTGTGCAGATAGAGAAAAAGTCAGAAATGATTTAGGATTGTTTGAATCATTTGGATAAATCAGTGCTTGGGGGGGGGGGGGTTGATCAATAGAAGCTGGCTGGGACATGTCATGACTGTACATATTTAAATGAACAAGTAGAATAGGAGATAAATATAGAAACACAGTTACATGTGGTGTCTAGCTAATGAGTAAGACAGTTATTAGTAAGAAAGCAGTCAGGCCATACTGCTCAAGCAAATTATTAGAGAAGAATTTAGTAAAAAAGAAAGATGAAAGCAGCTGCTAGGATTCAAAACCGATGCGGTTGTGTGCTAACATTTTGCACTATTTGGCTGAATGAGCGTTTTGTTTGTAACAGCCAAGCACAGAATGCCCCTGGTCATAATTAGATATTAAGGTCCTCACTCTGCTGCACATTATTTCCTTATCTGAAGGCCACATTTGCTGACTTCTATTAGCTGTGCTCACCTTTAGTCGGTGCACAAAGACAGCGTTGGCCCTCAGCAGGCCTTTCAGAGAGCCACACCTGCAACTGCAACCTGGGAGACCACAGCAGTGTTAAACATGAGCAGCCTTTGATCACACTAGTGTTGGTTGAATCAGAGGGATCAAAGGGGAAGCTGTCTTTTTCCAACGCTGTTTTAAAAGCAGCACCATGCCTCTTTTTTTCTTTTTGGCTTGCAGCAATCAGGAATGGGAAATGGAAATTAAACTATTAGCAGTTTGTACTGGCTGATGCTGTTACGATGAAGATTTGTGAGAACTGTCAGCGCAGCTCCACAAACAGACTGAGTGCTGTGAGTCTGTCAGGGAAATTTCTTCTTCATAGGAATCAAAGGGACATAGAATCAATGTTTATTGTGTTAGAGCTAAGAAAGTGCTGTAGCCTACAAAAAGGAGATGACCACTCTGAGTCGACCATACGTTGTTGTGTCCATTATCACACGCTGATATCTGCAATTTATCAAAATATCACTGGAGAACAGTTTTGAAGTGCTTAACCAAGATGGGTACTTCTCACTTTGAATAATGACACAGCAAAGTGCTTGTACATGTTGTTTCCTGCAAATCTATAGCTCTCAATAGCCACTCACTGATGAGTGTGCACAATGATTACCATCAAAAACAGCGTTCATCATATCGTCCTTTGGCATCAGTATAAGTCCATAGCAAAAGACAGCGTGCCGGAAGAAAAGAGCAACCTCGACACAGTAAGCAGCAAAGTTTATCAGTTCCTAATTAGCTTGAAAGGGCAATGTGAAACCACAGACCAAACTACTAAAAGCATTGATAGTGGGGGGCAGGGGGGTGGGGTATTGTCTTAGTCATTTTTTAATAGGCTGGAACAAACTGTGGTCTTGTGGAGTGGTCCACAGACCACAGACTGTCCTAGTGTTAGCTAATCACCTGTGCTGTCCTATCCTGGGTCAGAGATGGAGATGTATGTGTAACAGCCCATAAACAGATGGTGAAAGGTAGATACAAGCGCTAAACAAATGGTTACCGAGCAACAACAGTATAATTTTATCATCATTGAAAAGGAGAGGGTACTGAACCTGAACATTAGTAGGTTTGTTTGTCTCTCTCTCTCTCTCTCTCTATATGTGTGTGTGTGTGGGTGGGTGTGTGTCTGTGTCTAAGTTATTTTATGCCCCCAAGGGTAGAAGGTGGAGAAAAATAATCACTTT
>NW_019524969.1:0-22541 GCF_002814215.2 Seriola lalandi dorsalis | reverse complement strand
TGTGGGGGTGGGGGGGGGTGGGGGGTTGTGTGCATGCATTTCTGCTTAGCTCCTGTATTTTAATGGCTGTACAGAGTAACACAAGAAAGTGATTAATAGCTGCAATATTTGTCAAGATTTTCAGGGATTTTCATTCATTGTTGCTGCCTGTGTTCTTTCTGCCCTGTCGTCCTTCCTGTCTCTCTATCCCCTCACTGGCTCATATCTCTGCTTCCTTCCTCCCCTACTCCAGGCTCCTCCGCTATACCTCCGACTAAATGTCAGGGAAATGTCACATTAATTATTCTCCAGGAGACTTTGGGCCCAATTTGAAGCTTCCCTCTCTCTGTTTATGTTCTTTGTAAGCCATGGCATTGTCTGTCTTTCTCTGTCTCAAATCAGATTTGAGTCACCATAAAATAGGATTGTGTCTGACCGTTGGCAAAGCAGTGCCTAACCGTCAGATTACTGCCAATAAAAGGCTTTCCACCTGCAGGAGCATTTATGTAGCATCATATTAGATTTGGCTGGTTTCTGTCATTAATAATACCTACTATTAGAAGTAGAATTAAGAGGCTGAGAATTTAACCCAACAAGCAAATAATCATTTACACTCTTACATACAGACAAAGCATTAATTAAAAAAAAATAGTAACTTAACTCCAGAGTAATTATTAGGCTACAACATAAGATTTACAATTTTGATTACAATTTATTTGGAGATTTAAAAAAAAAAAAGTTTTACTCAATTTCAGGGGCATTGGTCAAAATATTTGCCGCTGCCCTGACATCCATCACTAAAGGACTCAAATACACCTAACATGACTGTAAATATTCACATTTGAGATAGTTTTTCATTAACATTTTTAAGATTGTGCTCGATGGTTAGTGGACAAATGGAATCGAGTATCAACATTGGTTTGGCTTGGAAACCAGAGCCAAACATGAATGTTGCTGTCATTCTTGTCCTCCATGCATCTGAAAGGGATTATGACCACTTCATTCTCTGTCATTGGGTATTGTGCTTCACATGGCAGGCAACAAATTCCAATTATGCTCCTCTCATGTCACACTTAACATGACATATAAACGTGGTTTGGCTATAGTCCTACTCATAAATCAGTCTGCAGCAGAATCCAACACGTGAAGCTACCAGACTAGAATCCATCACTATTTCTGACAGGTGGAGAGTCACAGCCAGTCAAATGGATGCTGATGTATAGGAAGTAATATGAGAACAAGACTAGAATGCTGTGTCTGAGTTGGGGCTCGATTATTCCGAGTCTGCTTTTCTAGACTGAATATCTCCTGACAGACTAGTGACGTGTCCCGTATTAAAGGGCACTAATGTCTGCAGCTTTCCAAAGCCATGGTGTTCCGTTGTTATGTGGCGACACACAGCTATGTACTATATTTTACACACTATACAACAGTCCTAGCAGTGTAACTAATTCTTCACACCATCCTTGTTGACATTGAATATTAGATGTCCCGAAACTTTTTAAAACTTAATGATGATGGATCATTTCAACAGCAAGCTTTGCCGCTTGTCAAAACAATACTGAGAAGACAATGAATTTTCAACAAGTCCTCAAGAACAATATCTGTTACAGAACGATATCAGTCAAAAACAAATCTTCCTTAAGTATTAAAAGAATACAATACCCCTAAATAGCATACTGTATATAAAACATATGTGACAAATCATACACAATCTACCACACAAAGCATTATCTTGTATGAAATCTGTATGAACGTAGCCATGATCATGTAAGACAAAAAGACAAACACTGCACATTCATATACAGAGAATAAATTCTAATCGCTAAACAAAGTCCTCAGAACCGTTGCAGAGCACACTGATTAATAATTTAACACCTATGTCAAAGTTGTTGTTATCATCCAACATTTAAGTTGGTGGAGATGGTGCTTGGGTAACATTGCTGAGGTTGCTGCTACTTGGTCATATGTTGTATGAGCCTGTCTACATCTACAGGATTTACCTTTTTGTATACGTGTGTCAGTCTTTCAGACCTATGTGTTACAAAGAGCACAGAGAAAGAGAGCGGTAACACAGTGAGTATTAAGTATCACCTGTAACTCTCTTGCAGGAAGCTGCAGAGTGACCATGCGATACTGAAAGCTGAAATTTGTGCTAGAGGATTAAGGGGAAATAAAATATCAGGGCTTCTCAGGTTGTTTGTTCATGTTGTCTGCGTTTGTGTGGTGCAGAGATATGAGCTAGGATCACGTGCACTCACCGACTGAGTGCCTCTGCGATTGCTTTCATGCCGGTTGCTCTCGCTGCCTGTCACACTGTCTGCTCGTCAACAGCAGTGCCTCTGAGTGGTTGTGTCTCTTCTAACTTGCCCTGAAGTCAGATTCAAATGCAGCTATAAAAACTCGAGTGTAACCTCTGAAGGTTAAAGTTGAACTCAACATCTCAAACATTATTTAGTCCAAATTTTTGTTTTAGCCATAGTGTACTTAATGAATAGATTAATGGGCAAGGAACTGCTAAGAGAATTGACTAACAGCTCTAACCTATGACCATTTTTCACTGTCAAGTGATCATAAGCAAACACACGCACCCACACATACACACACCTATATTTGCATAGTATTCGGTTTCTAATCCTGTGAGTTTGCAATGGATTCTTATGACAAATTTAAATGTTTAAATATAGGTCACTGTCCCTACTTCCTCTTTTCATAACAACCCTCTTACACACACACACACACACACATACACACTCACACACAATCAGATGGCCTAATCAGACAGACTGAAAGCCTCAGGGGATTAAGGCTGACATTCAGAGTAAAATGTTCTTTAGATAAATGTAATTAAAGGTGTAACATACTGTACATTAGGCCTACTGCTATTTGTGTCAAAATGTATTAATGGAGAACAGTGACAGTAAATTAATTCAGAGAGCCTGAAAACCTGAAAAAAGGCTGGAGGGCAAACAGTTTTTGACAAAATTTACAAGACCACATTTTTGGACTTTGGACTTAACTATGTGTCCAATAAAGTTTTGAGCCAGAAGGGGAGCTAACTTTTGACCAGATGGATGGTGGCACACTGAGGATTTGTGTAACTGCTGAGCAATTATGATCATGATCTTATAATGCAGAGAGATGGCTCCCTTCCTTATCCTGTGTCCTCATTGCCAAATTCATTTGCATATCACAGCCAAACAGTTTGGAGTACCAAAAAAAAAAAAATCAGATTAGGCCTCCAGAGGATGTCTCCCCTCGCATATGGTGAAGACTGAATCGACTTTGTGGGAGAAGAAGTTAAAAATAATGACTCAGACCGGCAGCCAAGTTACTTTGGTTAAACTGACACAAACATATTTGTTAGATTCTGTTAGATCTTCATCCAACACTTAAACCTGCATTAATTAATTTTTATCAGCCACTTGGGAACAATGAAACAGTAATGTAAACATAAGATCAAACATGTTATCACCTTATAAAGCTAATATGGTGAACATGTTAGCTAACAGTTGCAGTGTTTATTCTTTCAGCAGAGCAATATTAGCATTCAGTTGGAGTCATACCTCAGGCGATCTGACAAATTGAAGTCCAATAGTCACTCCCCCTTTAGCTCTATTTTGGTCTCCACCAACCCCTGAAGAGAATAGCTGGATCTTAAGCTGCTGAATACTCCACTGTTATTCCCAGCTAGCCCTTAACTTTGTCTGTCCATTGTCTGCTGCAGGAAAGGTCATCTACAGAACATTTCCACATAAACAGCTGATGAGAGTGGTGGGAGTAAACCAAATAAACTAAGTTGTGGGACATAAAACCAAAATAATGAGTTTGTTTAAATGTTAAAGTGCTCCTTAGAGTCGAGGGGAACTACATTGTTGAGCATTAATTCATTCTGCAAGTGATCCCTTTTGCATTGCATATAACCATGTGATACATGTGTTGATTATTGCAGCTTTAAAGCTGTCTGTACTGTATAGTTTTATGGTGATACACTTGCATTAACCCAGACCTTGTTGAAAGTGCCAGTGGTGCTCACTGGTTAATTGCTTTGTCCTCAGAGCCTGGTTTTGGTATGATAGAAAGAATCACAGATGAAATGGTGACTTCACATTTTTTATCTTCTTTGTAGCTCTAAGGACAAATGCAGTCTTATTAAACAAGAAACACTCGGAAGCATGCAGATGTCCACTAAGGCCTGATAATCCTCGATTTAGCTGTTACTGTCACAGTCAACAGTCTGCTGGGTAGATTATACAATATTAGCAGAAATTTGGCCTGATGGAAACACTGTGGGAAAGGTGAGGGGTTTCTCAATATTGTTGGATTTTTTTTTCTGTTGGGTGCATGAATGTTTATCACAAACATTTAGCTTTGGTCAGGAGGCACACACATTGCAATAGTTGAATATTTGGGCTGATCGTGGCAATAGAGGAAAGGTCATGGGGATCTCCAAAATCCCTGCTTCTTCTTCTGGGGATAATAAATGTTCACAGCAAATGAATTGCTGATTCAGTCACACATAAACAAAGAAAAAAAATCGGGAACAGATGACCAAGAAAGACCAAGCCACAGTGAAAATGATCAAGATTATGATAATTAGTCACTATGTTTTCACTTTTTGCTTTTATTGATATTTATTTATATAATCGGTTGGACAGAGGTTTTTGAAAAGAGTTCAGGACTATTCAGCAGCTGTTTTAACATTGTGCTAGGGCCCGTTCATCATTAATGTGGAGAAGTCTGATTCTCTAGTGGCTGGGTTGTGTTTCTGAGCATTTTACAAGTCATATCATGCATTTTGTAGTGGATAGTTCAGGATTTGCAGTGACGTCTCAGCTTTTCAGGCTTGCAGTGGTGCACATACAGTACATGGCGTGCTTCACTGCAGCAGAACAGGTTTGGTAAGTTTCGTTCTATTTACTATTGAATTTATTTCAGTGGACATGTTCCCACTGTGTGGTGACTAAAATTCTTAAGTGTGCTACAAATTACCTAACTGTGGTCACCGGAGCAACCGTCCTGAAATTCATGCAGTGAAGTGATCGCACAGATCTGCTGAAAACTAAATCTCAAATCTTCAAACTGATTTTGTCACTGATGAACAGAACACACATTGTCATTCCATAGAAAACAGCTTGTGAAGTGGATGCTGGGACACAGGAGGTGGTCAAGAATCGTGCATTGCCTCTGCAAAGCTAGACAGCTCCTTTGTTCATTCAATTTGGAGTTGAGCTGTTATGTGAGCACTGAGTGAAAGACATCACTGTCCCCAAGAGGAGGGAAGCCTGACGAGCAAAGACTGTAAGGAGGATAAAAAGAAAAAAACACAGAGATAGATCAAGAGATCTGGAGAGTTGGAGAATGTAAACATGAAAGAGAAAATTACTGTGAGACATGGAGGCTGAGCCAGAGAAACAGAAAATAAAGAAGCAGGTTTATGACAAAGGGAAAAATAGAAACTAGCAGATGATGATAGTTGAATATTCGCTCTTATTATTGCCTTTGGGAGGAACTTCAAATTCTAGGTTGTTAGTGCATGATATTGTAGTCTTGCTGAAAATTTCCATTTCTAATAGGTGTGGGAATCAATATGTGTCATTGCATTGCGTCTATAAAGCCTGTAACAATGGTTTAAAATAATATTTTCACTATTTCCAAATTTCATACATGAGATTTTTTTATTAATACTAATGAAACACTCAACTGTCCAGAATACTAATGTGATATTACTTTGGTTGTAAGCACATTCAAGGTACTAAAATGTCTAAAGTACCAGAATGATGAAATGTAAGTTTATTACAGTTTGAGAAACTGGAAAATGCACTAAATTGAACAATGTTTACAGAGATATACAGGGTTTAAATGTTGATAGGCATGACTGCTATGATCACTTGACTAACTTGTACAACTCCTAACAAGTTAGAAACAGTTGAACTTGAATAACCTGAAAACTTTGGGGAAAAACCCATAGCGGAGTACTAGTCATTAGATTTTTTGTGGTTGCCTTCAGACCAGATTAAATTCTAAAGAACGAGGCTCATATGTGGGACAATCATCCACATTCCCAGAAGCTAAAAGAACAAAAGCATCTGGTTAGTATTTTGTTTATGCTTTTTGAGAGTCAAAAAACAAAAGTGCAGCATTGAAAACACAAAAATTAATTTTCATTATGAGGTATCGCTAAAGACACATGTTTTGTAGCAAAGCCATTCTGGGACACAGATGCCCTGTAGAGAAAACACATGTATAGTTAAAATAATTGTAAAATATTCAGCATTTTGAAAAAGAAAGGACTACTAACGCAATCTGAACATGGACAAGCAGGTTTATATAATACCTCTTAATGTCTTAGCTCAATTTACTGCACTGCAAAATGCATCATAAGAAAAAACAACAGTGACCAACCTGTGTTCTTTCCTCTATGTAAAAAAAGAGCACCATGGAAGTGTAGTGGTTAGTTTATATTTTATTGAAGACATGGTAGTCTTAGTCTTACAGTTGGAGTGACACAGAGGTCATACCTTCCAGTAAAATACAGTCTCACTCATAGACTCACAACTCTGTTGTCTAAGTCTGTGAGTGAGTGATTAATATTGAAACTCCGTGTCAGTTTTCCCAAGCCTCGAGGAGAGTGCTCATCAGCGACTGTCACAACTGCTGTAGCACATGCGAACACATGACGCGGTATGCCGTAAAACAATGACGCCGTTTTAGCAACACCGAAGGTTCTGACGGCTGTGCAACAGCCTTCCCCTCTCTGATAGTCAGCAGGGAACCCGAGAAAAACATCCCAACTGAAACACTGAGTTACGTTCATTGCGCAACTCTGGAAAGTTTCCTCCTTCTCAATGATTGATGATCGTGATCTAAATAGTAAGTTGGCGCAATGCTACAAGCTACAAGATATTCCATGTAGAATATGACCTTTTTAGGTCAGAACCCACTGCCAAAAGAATGTTTTAATGTCATTTTAATGAATGACAGACTGCTTTTATTTACATAGTGTTATCATGGGTGAAAACAATTAGGGTTCAGGTGTGAGGATTTGATCCAAAACAGCAGGAGAACAGACAGAAATGTAAAGCCAAAGTCTTATGGAATTTTCTTTTAAAAGTATAAACTAAAATCTTAGATCACATTTCACCTTGATTTTGTTTTAATTAACACTCATTGCCACCACAGTCTATAAAAAATATATGCAATGTGTAAGTATGAGTCATTGATCGTTAAGTTGGTGAAGATTCTTGCCATGAAGGATCAATATAAATCAGACCCCCAGATTCCTTACATTTCCCACTGCACACTGTTAAATGGATTAGAAGATAACCATTTCATCTCACTGTATGTGGAATGGATTTGGATATGAATACATAGCATGTTCTCTTACCTCCATTTGCCCTAAGCTTACACCAAGCTGAGCGCAACAGGTGCTGGGGGGTGTCAATGATAAGCCTACAAATGATTTAACTCTACAGGTGTTTTCATCACTGTTACAGCAGAGCAAAACAGTGGATAGGGCATTGTTAGCTAAGATACACAGAGGGTGCATTGGATACACTGTATGATGCATCAAGACTTTGCCATGTACCTAAGAGTAAGAGCACAACTCGAATTGTCTGCATGAATGTTAATGCTGCCAATCAGTATGAGCATAAAAGCTGAAGCCTAATGTATATTGTGACATTTGGTGTGTGCTAAGCAGTAAGTCATGGGCTAGAACAGGTATATGTGATATATATTTTTAATATTTATTTATTACCTTTCTTTATCATCTCTTACAAACACAATGCAGAAGAGTGGCCCAAAGGCATCATCTGGCCATGGCCCTGCAGAGAGGCCATGTCACCATTACTTTGATTTGCAACCCCCTGTACACGACAACTAATACTCAACCTATATATGTGTGTGCACAGAACAACACAGTCCATAAATCAGAACTCACGGGTCTGGAAGCTGCTCCAGTTGTTGTAGCTATTGCAGCTTTCCTCATTGGTGGATTTCAATCCACTGGGCAGGTTTTGTGGAAAGGTGAATGAGTGACATTGTGGAAAGTGTGAAGGCCAGAGGCAGAAATAGAATCCACTAAGGTGAAGGAGAAGCATCCATCAAGCCAACGGTTGATTGTGAGAGTAGGTAGACAGCACTTGACTGCTGGAGCAAGAAGCCTTTCACCTTGATGAGCACTTTCGGGGACAACTTTCAAGTTTCAGCACACCCAAATGCAGACAAACACACATACTCTCTCTCTCTCTTACACACACACACACACACACACACACACATACACACACACACACACACACACACACACACACACACACACACATACACACATTTTTTCATATTACCTTAACTGTGTCCCAATTCAGGGGGCACCTCTTTCAGAGGCTGCATTTGGAGACTGATTGTGTCACAGCAGCAGCTGTCCCATTTCGAAGGCCCCTTCAAATGCGGCCGAGAAATGCAGCCCTTTTTTCCAACTTATCCCAAGTTCCTTTGTCTACCAGTAATGATGATAATATGGCAGCAAACAAGAGACTGAGAACCAGAGGATTACACTTTTACAACTAAGTATCGTGTTTCAGGTCAGTTGAACAGCTAACAGTACAACTGTTAAAAAACCAAAGGCTAAGTTTTTGTGAAAAAAAAGGTACGTGTGGTCAAGGTTGCTAGACGACAGGACGATTTGATTTCAGTTGGGCCTTCAGTCTATTACAACTCTCTGAAGGATGCAGCCCCTGAATTGGCACACAAGTCATTTTTTTTTCTTCTTTAGATGTGGTGTGAAAATATGAACAATTATCTCTCTTGCTTATCATAGAATGTGAGCTAAGCAGCCAAATAGAGATAAAATAAGTCTGGTGTTAAATTTTTCCTTATCCTCCCTTTTATATTAGGACTAACTAGCTCCACAGTATCTCTCCTTTTTTCTTTTTTTTTTCTATAACAATCATAAACTGGTGATGAGTGATGTGAGGGTGGGACATGCAGCTTTAGCCACAGTCTTTTAGGACAATATCATGTATGTAGCCATCAAGTGGAACACATGAAGCAAGTGTTAGCGTGAGTAACTAGCTAGCTACACCTATACTTTTCTGTATAAAAACAAACAAACAAAAAAAAGCAGCCAAATCTATGGTTATGAGCTAGAAATGAGCAGCATCCTTCAGTCTGCCACTGAATTACGTTGTGTATATTGTGGTTATCATTATGGTATGTTTTCACATATTCTCTTTGCCATGGTGATTACATCACAGTCAGGATGGTTATTAAACTGTTTAGGACCTAAACAACAGAGGCTGTTTCAAGTACAAAACTTCTGTTTATAGCTGCCCAGTTATCGAATTTAAAGGATTTGCATGTTAATCTGAATGTAACTCTCAGAGGGATTAACAGCATTGACACTGAATGGCCACTGATCTGAGCTCTCACAAACTGTGAAAATATGAACTGGTGTAGTGTTTCGCTGTCAGTAAGTAGAATATCTGCTGTAAGCATGTGTTTGAGTTCAGGATTACGACTAACCTTGCTTTGTCTTGCTCTTGCTCTGTGAATAGAATATGCGACATTCACATCTTTCAGTGTAGGTCGTCCAAGTCTTTGTTTTTCTGTTTGTGAATGTTTTTGTGCTCTCGCCATTTCTCTCTTTATTTCCCTGTCACTGCTATCACTAAAATGGTTAAAAGTTCACTGTCACTATCGCCATGGCAACTGTCATTTCTGTGATGCAGGGACTTGCAGCTGCCTTCTATTCCTGCATCATTGTTGACTGACTGTACATATGTGCGTGTGTGTGCATGTGTGTGTACCAAATTACTTCTTCGTTATTTAAAAAAAAAAAAAATGGAATTTTTTTCCTTTTTTCATTATGTTAGTGCAAAACTGCTGGATTCGAACCAGATACTGCACCACTGGCGCTTTACGGTCGCAAATGAACCCATCACTGAGCACTTATCAGTTTTAAGTGGGTCAGTACTGTATCCCATGAACTAGTTTTAGTACTGACAATAGTCAAAAGTTTATTACTTGTTGGATTAGGTGTGATTATTATTTATTCATGTCCAAACACTAAGTTATGGCAGAACCTACACATGTACAGTAAGTTTGTAAGTTTTGTAAGTTGAAAAGTGCTTTGAAATAACTTTGTTTGTGGTTTAGTGCTATATATTTAAAAGTTGACTTGACTCGACTTGACGTACCAAACTGTTCTTCTTACTGACACAGATAAGATAATTGCTATCTTACACTGTCACAATAAAGATTAGATTTATCATTTGAAGTACTTAAAATGTTTTTATCAGACAGAATAGAAACCATTCCAAATAATATGCTATATCTCTTTTATGTAGACAGTAGACTTACAGTACATACTTTTTGATAACTTAATTTAATTTCCTTATTAATTGTATTCCTCCTCTCAGCTTGTGAATGCTGAGCGCTTGATCCGACCTATTTGTTCATCTGAACTCGACTGTACCCTGAACTACAATATTTGTATTTGTGGGAGTGGCAGGATATCCTAGCAGAGACTTAAACTCTGGAGCAATCACTGGAAAAACTTATATAGGTTAGGGCCTCCCTTTGCTCTAAAAGAAAAAGCTTAAATTATTCGTGGCATTGATTCCATGAGATGTTGGAAACATTCCTTTGAGATCCTCTGGTCCATGATGACATGATTGCATCACATCATGTCTACAGATTTGTCAGCTGCACATTCATGCTGCCAATCTCCCGTTCTACCACATTCCTACGACACAGCAATATGGACGGGGCTTATGCATTTAATCATCTACTCTACTACATCCTTATAATGATGACATAATGATATAATTGAGTTTGTGTATTCGATCTTGGCTCAGAATATTTTTTGGGATATTTATCACATTTTTGTAGAGCAAGTGGAAAGGGGTGTAATACATTTGAAAAAATGGTTTTGGGAGAATTGTGTAATACACAAAAAACTTTGTGTCTGTTTATATTTATTCCAACATGTGACTGCTCACCATTGCTATAGGAGTTATTTTGTGCAGTGGGGGGAATACCATGGGAATAAGATGAGATTTTTCAGGCATTTAATGACCAGTAGAAGCTATGCTATTTCTTCAATCCAGAAACACTGACTAAGGTGTCTTTTATCTCTCTCCAATTCTTATAAATGTACTCTATGTACTCCAAGTTAAAATTCCTGATGAAAACAGCCTCCTTTGGTGTGCCAGACCAGACCCTATACTGTTTCTATTTATATAGCCACCATAGACCAGCCAGAGTTTAAATATAGATGCTGAGTCTGGATTCTCTGAAATGCATGAATAATTGAGAGGGAGAGGAGATGAGGTGGGATTCATTCAAGAGATGGATGGTCCAGCATAGATTTCCTACCTACATTAGTGGTTTGCTGAATGGGGTTGTGGTGCACTTTGTGCATGCAAGCACTACATGAGTGAAGGAAAAGTTTGATGAAGGCTCCCAAAAATGGCTTGTTTCTGAATTTTCTTTGACCTGAAATTATATTGTGTTTTAAGGTAGTTAGAGTAGGGAATAAATAAAATAAAGTTGCTAACATATAGATGGGATGTACATAATAAATGTTGGTGATCATTTGAAAACTACTCCTACCTATACCCAATCTTGAAAATCGGGTTCACAACAGAATATTGCAAATGTGTGTAATCTACTCAGAGCTGAAGCAAAGTCAAAGGGCCTGTAATGTAACTTAATTAAATTTAATATAATTTAGTGGTCCCAAAGACATAAATCTATCACACTAGTGTGATTTTCAGATTTTCTTTTGCGGTTCATGTGCAGATTATTTAAGAAAATGACTCTTAACCATCATATAATATTTATAGAGACTGAGCCTCTCTCAGAGGGAGCCTGAAAAAGATCTACAAGGTTTGAAGTACGGTCGCCTTAATGTTAGAGAAGCAAGGTCATGATCATAGGTCACTAGTTTGAAGCTACATGCCAAAACTGGCTGTAGTGCCCCTGAAGAGTCACAAGGTACAACTTGTTCATTTTGGCAAGATGTGGGAGGTTAATATAAACGGGGATCTGCTGTTCAAAGTTAGAGGCAGAAGTGGTGTAGGGTAGGGAGACTACAGCTGAGCCACTGCAAATGTGCGTGTGTGTTTCAAGCTCTCATGCTGGGGGAAATGTGGAAGACACAGTCTCCTCCCGTCTCCATGGAAACCCCATCTCTTTCACAGGCAGAGAGGCAGAGCCCTTCCACATTCAGAATCAGGGGTGTGAATTATTCCACATTATTTGACGCTCACAATATTACTTGCATACAGTCAACCACTGACTTAACATCTTGATGAAGACGAAGACCAATAGTGTGGTTGTGTGATGCCTATTTATCCTTATGCCTATTAAGTGGTATGACAAACATCTGCATGGTGTCTGGCAGTTTTAAAGACGTATTTATGAAGTGTTCTTTACCTTTTCAAATAGTAATGTTGGATATTGCTTTAATTCCAGAAACTGAGCCAATGTGCCACAGACCAATATTAATCAACTGAACTGATAACCCATAAAGCACTTAAAGAAGGTATCACAGCAACTGAAATACAAACAGTATGACACAAATAAGAGAAAAACCTAGAGACATAACAGAGACTAGAACAGTGCAGATGGTTAAAAGCTGGGTGAGCTTCGAATAAGGTACAAATGAGGGATAGAAGAAAGGAGAGAGGAGGGGGAGGGAGAGAGAGAGAGAGAAGGAGACTGTCAGACTTGCTTTTCACAAGCAGGTCCACGTAGCCACCTCCTGTCGAGCTTCAAGGGGGTTGTCATGGTGACAGTGGCTGGCAGTCAAGGCTGGGAGAGTGTTGCATGGTATCCCTGTGGTCTCCGATGTGGCTCAGGGGATGATGGGAAAGCAAGTCAACTAGTCAGGGGTCTTAGTGTTAGTGATCAAGCCAGACCTGGATTTACTGACCTGAAAGTGGACATATCTCTGCCAAAACCTTGTCAGCCCATGTCTGTTTGAGTGTTAATTAGAAGTTTTGGTGTATTACCTATCATTATTAGGTAGGTCTAATGGGTGAGAGCTGGGAGAGTTAACAATGGTGTTAGGACTCACAGGAACAGGAGTTTCCACTTCACAGCAGTATGTCTGTTGCTCCTGTTGCAGCTAATGATGCAGGGCTGTGCATTGGGAGACTGGGAGTTCCTGTAGTGTCACTTGGGATGCTACTAGACTTAATGCAGTGTGAGAACACTAACTTTAACTGCACCTTACCAAGGGAGGTACCAAATAAACAACTAAATCAAGTGCAACCTCAGTCCAAGCTGACTAACCCATCATCAAGAGAGTAGAACCCTTTAAAGTGAAAACAGACACTTTTCAAAGGAGAAAAAGCACAGTTTTCCTCTAACAAATGAAAAGTTGAACTACAGCATTACTTGTAGCACAAGCTTTGTGTTTATCTTAAATTGGTCTGACATGGCCATTGGCTTGTAGTAGCTAACACTAGCTAATGCAAACTTTAGATAGATATTGCAGTATAAATGAAAACACTGAGTCAGTCCACTTAATTTATGACTTTGTCTACTTATACTACTATTAGATTATGTTTTAGAATTTGCCAGTATCCTATAATCATTACCTGTTGCTATAGTGCAGGGGTTTACATTTAAAATTCAAAGAGGTCCACAAAATTTCCTGAAGCAAAGGTTGTTGGCCAGGGGGAGGATGCACAGGATAATAATAATACATTGTAAAATATGTATTTAATGGGAAGAACCCATTAAATTTAGGTGCAGATCTGTTTAAAGGAGAGGTTCCAGGATTTTTAAAATCATTTCCTTTTAGTTGTAGGGTTGTTCGGCCCTGGCAAAGGTATGCACTCTACTGAGAGCCGTTACCACTATACATCTGTATTTGGAACCTGCATCGTGTTGTGTTCTCTTTCCTCCTGCAATCCAAATTTTAGTTTTAGGCGTGTTAGCACCAGCAGCCTTCTTAGCTTGTTGGTGGTTACGCATTGCTCTGGTTGTGTGGTTATATGCCGGTTTCTTTTTGACACAGCCTACATACAACCTTATTTTCATTTAAAAACTGCCAAACCGCACAGGTTTTACAAAATGTTATCCATCCCACTTTCCACCTTTTTTTTTAATAACATTCAGGCATTAGCATGGGGAGAGGGCGGCTGCCTAACATCTTAGGCCAAACAGTTAACAACAGGCATCGTGCTTCAATAAAATATTAATAATAAGTTTAACCAATTAGTCTGTCTGGTGCTGCTTAGGAAGGTGGTTAGCAATGTTTAACCGTTTGGTTGACTAATCTCACGCCCTACTGCTCAGCACCACTAGCTGGTGAACATCATCATGTTTTTACCAGCTGAAAAGCTGAATATTTCCCCAAATGAGTTGATGAAGCTAAAAGCCAAAAAATCCATTAATGCTTCTTCAAAACGGGATTCAGAGATTTTAGAAATTCTACTTTATATTCTTCATTAGCTGATGCTTCAGTGACCACTAATTTCCTTTGGAGCCAAGTTCACGTTCACACCAGCGATTTAATGGTCAATGTGCGATTTATAAATATTGCCCATTTTTCAAAGTCTATAAGAAAAGAGCAAAGTTCAGGGTTCCATCCTCATTGGATAAGCGCTGAGGAGACAGATGAATGGACCTGACCCTGACAAAACCAATGTAGCACAAAGAAAATTAATCACAGCTGCTGGGATGTGGCCAACATAAAACCAGGGCATCATAACTGAACAAGAGCTGGTGATAGAGCGAACAGCAAGTACAACCACAGTCAGATACCCAGCAATAATTATAAATCAGTTTTTCCCTCTCTAAGTCTCAAGTGTGGGCGCCTCTGGAGAGCAGAATTTGTTTTGGCGTATGTATAGTGTGCCAGCCAACAGTCTCTGTGTAATGACCGCCATATCTGAGGGCTTACTCCCTCTTCCATTTGTGAAAAGAATTCTCTTCCATATGTAACTCAGAAGACAATGTCACAGTCCATGACACAGGGCTGTGCATGTCATTGTGTTTTTTTTTTGTTTTTTTTGAGGGCATTCTTCAAACCAAATCTTGTCCTAGATATCTTTTCAAACAGCCTAATGAGGGCTGGTGTCACCTTGTCCTGCATAAGATGGGGGTGTGGACTATTGTGTCTGCTGAGCCACACAGCGATGTGCCATGAGACACACAATCCAGTGTGATCTGGCTTTGTTTTTAGAGTGCAAGTGTGATCTCTTGTCAGTCTCTGCTCTCTCTCTGTCTCTCTCTCTCTCTCTCTTTCTCTCTCGCTTTCTCTCTCTTTCTCACTTTCCATTTCTTGCACATATATTGTCTTTTCCTTTCCTCCAGATATAAATATCTCACTCCCTTCATCTTTTCTTCCCTTCAGTAGGCCACCAAGGAGCATTCGCCGGGAGTCACTCTCACATTTGTCGTCCATATATTCTACTTACAATAATAGAGTATTCATCATGTGGAACAGACAAGGACATAATCTTGTGTGTGGCCACTATTAACATCTGTTTTGTTATGTGTGCTCCTGGTTCTGGTGTGAGTCTATAAATAGTCTGTAATTCTGTTGATGCCATTACAGTCATGTGTGGCGCTCCATTCAACCTTTTCCGAGACATGTTTTTGTTTGTGGCCTCATTTATGTGCACTGAAAGGTTTATCTCAGATTTACAGTGCAATGGTTAGATGAAATTAGCGCCCCATGACATTAAACAATGCGGAAAAAAAAACGAGGTAAAGACAAGCGAGGCAATGTGAGAGAGTGCGTGTGTGTAGAGGCAGGGGCAACAGGGACATAGGCCGGTGGGAAATGTGCAGGGATTCCTAGTGGAACTTGACCTCATAACCATGATGTTACACAGCAGCACCAGTGTGCCTTCATTAGCGACCTTTTTATAGCATCTCAATCCTATTACCTCTACCCTTTTTTTGTCCTGCTCTTCCATAGATACGAGCTCCCCTGGCTTTAAGTTTGGGATTTGTTAGCAGTCTTTCTCTTTTTCTGACTCATTATAATTCTGCAGTGTCTGGTACACAATCAGTGAACTTTAATAGGTTGTTTTTACAAATACAATGTGTTGTTTACTTCGTTCAATTTTTTTTTTTCTTTTACCGTCATCATTTTCCATTCTTGACAGCGCTGCACCGTCTTTCCTTCTGCAGCTTTTGTGCTGCCCTTGACATCTCCACCTTCACTCTCCGGTCCGAGCACCTCTCTGCTCCTGAAGTGTTTGATTCAAATAGATTTCCTCCAGGGCAGGAGGAGAGGAGCACAGGGGGAAGAAAATAAACAGATAGGGTCATTATTCATGTCTGCCGTGACGCTATGGCAACAGTGTCCTCCTGCTCTGATTGGCCGTAGATAAGGTCGCCTCTTTAGCCATCACTTTTACTCCTGGGAGTAGACTCCAAACATATTAGGCCATTGTCAAGGCCCACGCTGTCAATCACCTCCTAACAACTGTTGCTATTGCCTTATTTCTGCCTGTGTGCCTTCATTTCCTCTGGACAATTTATAGGGAAACCCTGCATCATGTGCTGTGCTCTGTTTATTTACACAAATGACTGTGTGTTTAACCAGCAGATCCAGTTCACGGATGAGGTTTTGGCCAAGCTTACCAGTTAAATTATTAAACTGAAATAATTAATTCTCAATGTCACAAGTGTTTTATAAATGCCTCACAGTATTGTGGTCTAAGGCTTAGCTGCTTTCACTTTCAGAGGAAAGTATCTTAACTATTCTGTGACTTATTTCATCATATAACATCCTAACCTCATTTGTGTGGGCTATTGCCGAAACAGGCTCTGTGTTCCAGCTACAGCCTCCTACTCATCCTCTAAGTTGTGCTGTTTGGTCCTGTATCAGGAATGTTTGGTGTCATTTAGGGTGAATATAACAAGTGCACACTAATAGTTTATGAGGTACTTCTGTCCTTTGTCCACTGAAGGAGCAGATGCTCCCGTGTTTCATTACCTTAGCTGAGTTGACCAAGATACATTTATCCAGTTGTCAGTAATCAGAATAATATGTAATATTCTATTGTGTAATACTTGTGTAGAAGCATCAAAATGATTGTAAGACAGAATATCAGAGTATATTTATGTTTGTGCTAAATATACACAATACACACGACTGGACCACGCGGCTTCTATGACTCACCATCACTCAGGTCAGGCAGCAGTCGTTCTATTGTACCACAGCATTAAGATCAGCACAGAGCTGCTGGATTTGAACCCTTCATCCCCATGTTTGAGGAAAGTTGATTTTACAACCTTCCTATAAAATTGTTATGTCTCTTGGATATTTTCATGAGTACAGAAGTAAACCTGTGAAAATAATAACACACAAATTTGGAATTTGCATATTTTTATACTAAGCCAATAAATCTACTAATGTCTACAGAACCAAACTTGTAATCATCATGGGCCAAATTATATGAAAGTAAATAATTTAAAAAGCTAACTTTCTCACCTATCATTATTCAATAATCCTCAGACCTCTCTTTCAGCAGTATTCAAAGACTTTTTCATAGTTTCTTCAGTAGTTCTTAAGACTATAGTTCCAATGTAAACTGTTCCAGTCTGAGGTTTTATCAGGTCTGTGGATCAGGTAGAGTGACTGTAAACATTTCAGGTTAGGCAGTTGTTTTACACATAATTTTTCTGTTTGCGATATCAAAATTAAATTATGTTGAACTTCCTTGGGGTTTAAGATGCAATCTCAGTGGCTGATGTGTCCAAACGTGGGCAAATACATCCAAAATGATTGCATGTTTATATCCCTCTGAGGAAGGAGAAAATATGTTACAATGTGATTTTATGTAATTTTGGTCCGTGATGTGACATCAGTAAATTTGTAGTAGCATGCAGCGCTATCAGTTCTTCATCACAAAATATACCCTATAAACATGAAATCATTCAGGTTATTTTTACAAGTACCTTTCATCTGAGTTGTATGTTGATGGGATAATACAGACTGGAGAGCAGTGCAACATTTCCTCTGGTAGCTCTCATTGTGGTATAAAGGAGTAGTCACTTATTCAGATCAAAGAAGCTCAAAAATAATATACTTCAAAGAAACTGCAGTGATTTTTTTTGTTTACACTATGTATACTGGCTGAGAGGGGAGCTGTCATAAAATGCTAAAAGAGGTGTAGTCTACCACCACGTACTTGCTTGTTGGCATGATTGGTAGAGTGTAGGTGGGGAAGTGTTAATGTGTGTGTGTGTGTGTGTGTGTGTGTGTGTGTGTGTGTGTGTGTGTGTGTATGTGTGTGTGTGGGTGCCTGTGTGTGTCTCTCTAAGGTTCTGTTTTCTGTAAGACATCCCAGTTCTCTGTACTGTATAATATGAATCAGACATCATCTAGTGCAGTGGATTCTGGGGAAATTCAGCTCCTACAACATGTGACTGTTGCATGTTCTTCTTTATGTCATATTCTGTCACAACATGGGGGTGCAAGTGGCAGGCAGTGACAGCCACCCTCCCTCTCAATATAGAGAGACCATAAGAGGATGGAACCTGTGTGAAATAGCATGAAGATTATATTTGGTAACCTTAGTTCTATGATCACATTCCTGAGGCCAGCTTTTCACCCTGTTGTTTAATCTAACATTCACCATATCCCTGAAGGCACGCAGCTGTCCACCATCATCATTAGACGTTGATATTCAGTTGAATGTAGGTTGTGACGTTGGGTGACCAAAATTCAAGGACAATGTATGATGCCAATGTCAATTTCACAAAGAATACTGACGACAACTAAGGTTAATATTTTGTTGGATTTTAAGTTGTGTTGTTAAGCAACCAAAATCCAATGTCTTCCAAATGTTTCATGCCAACATAATCTTGATGTATAAAATACCAACACTCTAGTCGTGAGCAGAGAACTCAACTGCTCCTAAACATGACAATCTCACTTAGCCTACGGATTTTGATGTCAACACAATTTTGATTTCTAATCAAAACGTTAGAGTCATTACAGTCTAGTGTCTTTCTGACATTACACTGATGTCCGGTGCCTGCTGGATCACTAATTGGAGGATACTGAGCAGGGCCAGCGCTCTGTGAAAACAGAGGGCTTGTCTGATTATCTGAGATAATGAGACGAGATAATCTTAGCGTAGAGGAAGGTGTTGAAGAGCCCATTCGAGGACTCTGTCTATGATCATAGAACTTCTCATTTACCATCTAGCTTCTACTTGACTATACTAATTCCTTAGTTTGCTTATTCTAAATCTGAGAAGTCTTCCATGTAGCCATGCATTCCGTCTATTGATTGGTCCCTGGACTTTGGTCCAGACTGAAATATCTCAATAACCTTTCTGATGGATTGCCATGAAATTTTGCACATATATTCATGGCCCTCTGAGGATGTATCCCACTGACTTTACTGTAGTACCACCATGAGGTTGCTATTTTTGGCATTTAGTTAAATATCTCAACAGCTATTGAATAGACTGCCTTGAAATTTTGTAGAGATCTACATGGTGCCCAAAAAGATAAGTCCTAATGACTTTGGTGATCCCCCGACTTTTCCTCTAACTACATACACTGTATTCTGTGCACTTTTACTTTTGTATATTGATTGCTAAACATTATTTTCCACTCAAGCACACTCACTCATGTGGATAAGCCCAGTAAATGAGTCATGAATAAATAAGTGGTCCAAGTCAATCCAATCCATTAGCTCTCAGCCAATCACACACTTAGTCTGGCATTTATTGAAGGTTTGTTTAGAGTATAAGGTTATTGGAATTCACTTGCTGTCTGCACTTTCATGCTGTAATCAAAATCCTTTATATATACACTGGATTTGCATTTATCTTATTTTCAATATGGGTGTAATTGACTAATCAGAATAAGAAATGTAAGCTTAAGTGCATATCTGATATCTGATATTTAACTGATATATTGTATGTCATTCTCTGATCCTACAACCTTTACTTATATTACCTAAATTTGTCTTTCAGATCCTGGCCATCATCTCCATCCTCTTCATTGTGCTATCCACCATTGCCTTGTCTCTGAACACCCTTCCAGAGTTACAGGACACAGATGAGTTTGGCCAGTCCACAGACAACCCACAACTGGCCCACGTCGAAGCTGTGTGTATTGCCTGGTTTACCATGGAGTATCTGCTTCGCTTCCTCTCCTCCCCCAACAAGTGGAAGTTCTTCAAAGGTCCTCTGAACGTCATTGACCTGTTGGCAATCCTGCCATACTATGTCACCATCTTTTTGACAGAATCCAACAAGAGTGTGCTGCAATTTCAGAACGTCCGCCGCGTTGTTCAGATTTTTCGGATCATGCGTATTCTGCGTATTCTGAAGCTGGCACGCCACTCCACAGGTCTTCAGTCTCTGGGCTTTACCTTGAGGAGGAGTTACAATGAGCTGGGCCTGCTCATCCTTTTCCTGGCCATGGGCATCATGATCTTCTCCAGTCTGGTGTTTTTTGCTGAGAAGGATGAGGAGGATACAAAGTTTAAAAGCATTCCAGCTTCTTTCTGGTGGGCTACTATTACTATGACCACAGTAGGCTATGGAGATATCTACCCAAAGACTCTACTGGGAAAGATTGTGGGTGGGTTATGCTGCATAGCTGGAGTATTGGTGATTGCCCTGCCTATTCCCATTATTGTGAATAACTTCTCTGAATTTTATAAGGAGCAGAAGAGGCAGGAAAAAGCACTTAAACGAAGAGAGGCCCTTGAGAGGGCAAAGAGAAATGGTAGCATTGTCTCAATGAACTTGAAAGAGGCATTTGCTCGTAGTGCAGAACTGATGGATGTGGTGGTGGAGAAGAGTGAGAGGCCTCATGACAACCACCTCTCTCCAAGTCGTTGGAAATGGACCCCCAAGAGGGCTGCATCAGAGACAAGCTCAAATCGTTCCTTCAACGCTCAGGAGTTAGGTTCTCCCAGCAAGGCCCGGGCTACCAGTCCCCAGAGGCTAAATGTTCAGAAGCTAGAGGAGATGTACAACCAGATGGCAAAGACACAGTCACAACCCAACCTCAATGCTAAAGACAGAGGCTCCAGAGTAAACAAACAGAGAGATGAGATAGAGTTGGGGGCCATCCAAGATCACAGGCCACCAGTCCTAGGAACCAGAGAGGGAGTGGGGGACATGAAAAGCTTGTCCAGCATTGACAGCTACATAAGTTGTGCTACAGACTTCCAGGAGAATCCACGCTTCCCCCATAGTCCAGCAATGGACCTTGGTCTTCAGGAAGGCAACCGGTTCTCCCACAGTCCGGCTACAGCTTTGTCCCAGCACGCCAGTACAAAAACAGGCCAGCAAACCACTGGGGAGCATGAGCCCATGCTGACCCCTGTGTCAGTCACAAAGCCCTCATGCTCAGAGAATGCAAGGAAATTCTTCTTTTCTGGCAACTCCTCAAAAAGCCTTATCCCTAAAGGAGGCTGCCGCAGTGAGGGGGAGTCAGGCCCGTCCCCGCTCTCAGACAACTCAGTCCTGTCAGACCACTCTCTGTTGAGTCCTGAAGTGTCAGTCTATACCACTGCCAGTAGCAGGACACCACCGAAGTCCCCAGAGAGCACTGCCCTGGTCCCAACTGTCTTCACCTTCCACGACTCCTCCATCAGCAAATACATTGATGCCGATACAGATGATGATGAGCACCTTCGTGACATCTCTGATGCAAGTCCCTCAGAGCGTCTGTTGGCAGGATCAAGCCCAAAACGCAGTATCAACATCAATTACCAGAGGGGCACCAATCATTTAGAAGCAGCCCAGAAAATGCTGGGCCAGAATTGTCTGTTCCCCCTTGAAGGGATTCGTGGGGTCGCTCTTGAGAATCATGTAGGACATGAGATGGCACGTAGACCAAAGGTTGAGAGGGGGCGTCAAAATACTTTGGATAAAAACCTCTGAGGTACAAGTGGAGCAGAAACAAACAGGAAACTGGGACCAGAGTGTTTGTGATAAAGACACCAGACAGACTACAAACACTCCATAAGCCAGAGACAAAGGAAGAGGGAGAGACAAGGGTCTCACTGAAACATTTCACAAATTACCTGAGCATGCCATTGGGCAACAAGCCCAATGGCATAATAAGGTGAACATGTGTGGTAAATACTCTGGGAGAAAAACATTTCTAAATTGGAGAATGTCACTGCCCCTCCTTCAGCTCATTCCTATTAGCGGTATTCCACACCCACAAAACAAACGAGCACTCCCTGGTAGCCAAGAGGTCTGTTCAGAGATCCCTGTGGAAGCAGGCTCGTCAGAGAAGTCAAGTTTTGTGGTTGAAACTGGTGTCACCCATCTGAATGATGTGGTTTTAGCAGCAGGGGGTTATCTCTATATTCTCTAGGAAAACAAAATCCCAGCTGCCCACTGTCCCATTACAGAGTCCCAGTTCATTTTGTAGTCTTGGAGATACAGGAGAGGACCTAGAAGCCTATAAGCTACTTACTTGTGCCCTCCATTCCCAAACCTGGCCTTAGTCATTTGCATTTGTTAGGGTGTGTATGTCTGTGTGTGTGTGTGTGTGTGTGTGTGTGTGTGTGTGTGTGTGTGTGTGTGTGTGTGTGTGTGTGT
>NW_019524968.1:889209-890053 GCF_002814215.2 Seriola lalandi dorsalis | reverse complement strand
AAAAATGAAAAAACGTGATAGTATAATAAGGCAAAAAAGAAAAAAGTCATAGTATAGTAAGGTAAAAAAAGCAAAAAAAAAGTCATATTATAGCAAGGCAAAAATAAAATCCATAGTATAGTAAGGAAAAAAAAAAGTCATAGTTTAGTAAGGTAAAAAAAACAAAAAAAAATCATATTATAGCAAGGCAAAAATAAAATCCATAGTATAGTAAGGAAAAAAAAAAGTCATAGTTTAGTAAGGTAAAAAAAACAAAAAAAAATCATATTATAGCAAGGCAAAAATAAAATCCATAGTATAGTAAGGAAAAAAAAAAAGTCATAGTTTAGTAAGGTAAAAAAAACAAAAAAGTCATAGTATAGTAGGGCATAAAAAACAAATAAGTCATAGTATAGTAAGGCATAAAACCCAAAAAAGAAAAAAAGTCATAGTATAGTATCTCATGAAAAAAAGTCACAGTACAGTTAGGCAAAAAAAACCCGAAAAAGTCATAGCATAGTAAGGCATAAAAACCAAAAAATTAATAGTATAGTAAGGAAAAAAAAAAAAAAGTCATAGTATAGTAAGGCATAAAAACCGAAAAATGTCATAGTATAGTATCTCATAAAAAACATGAAAAAAAGTCACAGTACAGTTAGGCAAAAAAAACCCCAAAAAAGTCATAGTATAGTAAGGCATAAAAAAAAAAAAAGTCATTGTACAGTAAGGCAAAAAACAAATTCATAGTATAGTAAGGCAAAAAAAAAAAAAGTCATAGTATAGTAAGGCATAAAAAAAAGAAAAAAAGTCATAGTATAGTAGGGCATAAAAACCAAAAAAAGTCATAGCATAGTAAGGCATAAAA
>NW_019524968.1:883510-886838 GCF_002814215.2 Seriola lalandi dorsalis | reverse complement strand
GTATAGTAAGGCAAAAAAAAAAAAAAAGTCATAGTATAGTAAAGCAAAAAAAAACAAAAAAGTCATAGTATAGTAAGGCCAAAAGAACAAAAAAGTCATAGTAAAAACAAATAAATAAAAAAAAGCCATAATATAGTAAGGCAAAAAAAAAAAAGTCATAGTATAGTAAGGCATAAAAACCAAAAAAGTCATAGTATAGTAAGGCAAAAAATAAAAAAATTCATAGTATAGTAAGGCATAAAAAAAAGAAAAATTGTCAAAGTATAGTACGGCAAAAAAAAATAATAAAAAAGTCATAGTATAGTAAGGCATAAAAACCAAAAAAGTCATAGTATAGTAAGGCATAAAAACCAAAAAATTCATAGTATAGTAAGGCAAAAAAAAAAGTCATAGTATAGTAAGGCAAAAAATAATAATAAAAAAGTCATAGAATAGCAAGGCAAAAAACCCCCAAAAAGTCATAGTATAGTAAGGCATAAAAAACAAAAAAGTCATAGTATAGTAAGGCAAAAAAACCCCAAACAAAGTCATAATATAGTAAGGCAAAAAAGAAAATAAGTCACGGTATAGTAAGGTAAAAAAAACAAAAAAGGCATACTATAGTAAGGCATCAAAAATGAAAAAACGTCATAGTATAATAAGGCAAAAAAAAAAAAAGTCATAGTATAGTAAGGTAAAAAAAACAAAAAAAAAGTCATAGTATAGTAAGGCAAAAATAAAAGTCATAATATAGTAAGGCAAAAAAAAGAAAAAAGCCATAGTATAGTAAGGAAAAAAAAAAAGTCATAGTTTAGTTAGGCAAAAAAAACCCAAAAAAGTCATAGTATAGTAAGGCATAAAAACCAAAAAAGTCATAGTATAGTAAGGCAAAAAAAAAAGTCATAGTATAGTAAGGCAAAAAAAAAAGTCATAGTATAGTAAGTAAAAAAAACAAAAAAAAGTCATAGTATAGTAAGGCATAAAACCCAAAAAAGTCACAGTACAGTAAGGCAAAAAAACCCCCAAAAAGTCATAGTATAGTAAGGTAAAAAAAAACTAAAAAGTCATAGTATAGTAAGGCATAAAAAAAACAAAAGTCACAGTATAGTAAGGCAAAAAAAACAAAATAAAAAAGTCATAGTATAGTAAGGCAAAAAAACGAAAAAAAGTCATAGTATAGTAAGGCATAAAAAGTGAAAAAAAGTCATAGTATAGTAAGGCAAAAAAACCCCCAAAAAGTCATAGTATAGTAAGGTAAAAAAAAACTAAAAAGTCATAGTATAGTAAGGCATAAAAAAAACAAAAGTCACAGTATAGTAAGGCAAAAAAAACAAAATAAAAAAGTCATAGTATAGTAAGGCATAAAAACGAAAAAAAGTCATAGTTTAGTAAGGTAAAAAAAACGAAAAAAAGTCATAGTATAGTAAGGCATAAAAAGTGAAAAAAAGTCATAGTATAGTAAGGCAAAAAAACAAAGTCACAGTATAGTAAGGAAAAAAAAGTCATAGTATAGTAAGGCAAAAAAAAAGTCACAGTATAGTAAGGCAAAAAAACAAAATAAAAAAGTCTTGGTATAGTAAGGCATAAAAACAAAAAAGTCATAGTATAGTATACTAAGGCATAAAAAGTGAAAAAACGTGATAGTATATTATGTCAAAAAACTAAAAAAAGTCATAGTATAGTAAGGCAAAAAAACCAAATATCATAGTATAGTATAGTAAGGCAAAAAAGTGAAAAAACGTGATAGTATATTATGTCAAAAAACTAAAAAAAGTCATAGTATAGTAAGGCATAAATGTCAAAAAACGTCATAGTATGTTAGGCATAAAAGTCAAAGAAAGTCATAGTATAGTAAGGCATAAAACGTCACAAAAACTAATAGTATAATATAGCATAAAAATTAAACGTCAAAAAAAGGTCATAAGTTCATGATATATTCACAAGAATGGGACAGGTGTGAGGTCACAGTGACCTTTGACCACTTGAATCTAATCAGTTTGAGTCAAGTGAAAACATTCCCTCAGTGTCCAGAGAACAGACAGACGGCGGCTTGAAATCACAACGACTCCAGCCCCGTCTGCGACAGGGAGGAGCAGGTCGTCATGTTAACATGTGACCAGCTGGTTGTTCAGTCAGCCATGTTGATGCTGTGTGTGTGTGTGTGTGTGTGTGTGTGTGTGTGTGTTCAGATTGGGGTCAGGTCATCATTCAATATAGATGAGCTGAAAGAGAGTCTCCTTTTTTCCTCTTTTACGTCCCTTTCTTCTTTTTTCTATCTGTTCTCATTCTCTTTCTCCTCCAACTATCCATGTTTCTCCTCTGTCGTCTTTTCCTCCTTCTCTTCCTAGTTTCACTCAGTGTTTCCTTCATCTCCTCCTCTCCATATATTGTCTTCTCTCTCATCTTCCTCTTCTCGTCATCTATCCTCTAGTCCATTTTCTTGTCATTTTTCTCTTTAACCCGTCCCTCTCCTTTTCTTCTCCTCCACATATTCCTCCTCCATCTCTCCTTTTTACCCACTTCCTATTTTCTTTCCTTTATTCTTCCCTCCTCCTCCTCCTCCTCCTCCTCAAGGTTGATTTGACATTTGCTGACAGATCTATTCAGGTCATTTCAGCAGAGTGAGAGTTTTCTGACCTTCTTTTTTTTTGTTGTGTGTGTGTGGTTTAGTTTTTGTTACCTTGGCAACGTCCCACATGTTTGATGTCGATCTTGAGCTGTTTGAGGCAGGACGCCTCTCGGACGTGGCAGGGCGTGTCGTAGGTGACACCGTCGCCGCCGCACACCGGGTTGTCGTTGTGGCCGTTGCACACGATGTTACACATGCAGCTGGACACACAAACACAAGTACACACTGAGCTGTGTAGCAGGGCATGTGCTACTCATCATACACTCCTGGGGCTTCCTCTGTGGATTAGGCTTTTATTTTGAAGGGTTGCATTTTTTGCTTCTTACGTAGTAGATGTGACTTGACTATGATACCTTTGACTCGGACGTTTGTTCGTAATACATAAACACTGTTTCCATGGTGACTGATGGACTGTAACACTGAACACACCTGAGCAGGCTAATCTGGAGGGATATGTTTCCATAGTAACTTAAGTCAGACTTATTTAATGTAATGAGCCTAAGGCTGGTTAAACTGGTAATTTGTGTGTGTGTGTGTGTGTGTGTGTGTGTGTGTGTGTGTGTGTGTGTGTGTGTGTGTGTGTGTGTGTGTGTGTGTGTGTGTGTGTGTGTGTGTGTGTGTGTGTGTGTACACTCACAGTGTATCCTCAGAGTCTTCGTCACACTCAGCTCCAAACTTGCAGTTTCCACATTTCGAGGCCTTTTTACCGCGACCGGAGCC
>NW_019524968.1:876890-881890 GCF_002814215.2 Seriola lalandi dorsalis | reverse complement strand
CAGAGAGTCCGTCCTACAGATGTGCAGATATCTCAGTGCGACTAACACACACACACCACATGAAACACACACACACACACACACACACACACTGCAGCAACAATGCAGACCTACTGAGAAACACACAGACACACACTATTATCCAGCGTAGTAATTTAATGATGGCAGCCGATTGGTCGGCAGCCCCGCAGGCCAGCCAATTAGAGCTGGTAATTACAGGGGTCGTGACCCCCGCCTCCTCTGTAATTAGTAAATACCTCAGTGTGCTGAGGCAGCCAGAGTAACCTGCTGACACACACACACACACACAAAATACCAGAAACACTGTGTTCCCATGATCCTCTCTGTCTGCAGAATCAATGTCTGTCGTTGTGTTTAACCCGACTCCTGATATCACTGCTCCAGACTGAGAGTGACCACAGACTCCGCCTCAAACTGGGTCAGCGTCGATAAAACCTGTCAGCTCACATCCACATCCTCGTCTGGAGCGTTTGAAACGTCTCCCCGAAGACAGACAGACACACACACACACACACACACACACACCTTTTTGTTTGGTTGCTATAGTTACTAACTTCTCATCTGACAGCCGCAGGTTGCATCGGGAACCAATTACAGCTTGTTTACAGAGTGTGACAGGTCTGCAGAGACCTGGTCCCGGAGGCTCTGGGGGGAGTTACAGTGAGTGAAGCCTCCATTTACACACTGACAACACTAAACACACCTGGACACAGCTGTTTGTCACCGTGAGCACGATACGGAAACTACAAGACTCCTTCACTGAGGAACTTACTTCAGGCATTTGCAGCAATAAAAGAGATTTTACAGCAGTAAAATTCTACTGTGTCGTTCAGGGAGTCATGGAACATCATCATCAACTTCCTGGGAGTCGATTTCTTCATTTATCACCATAAACTCAGAGATGTTGCAGTTACGATACTGTCAGAGGAACCTTTACTTTGGTTGCTAAGGTCTTTTGTGCAACAGTGATTCATTAAACACAAGACTAAGATAAGGAGGAAAATACTTAAGTGAACATTTTAAGGAAACCTTCAGGATGAAACTTGGGGTGTTTTGTGCACCTGCCCTTGTGGACATCCCAGATAGCAAGAATCAAACATCCGGCCCAGAATGCACCACGGTTCCAAGTCTGGTCCATATACTTCACATCTGGGTAGATTCTGGTGTTGGCTAACAGCTGGAAGATTTTCTGTGTGTGCACCAGAATTGGTCCAGGCAGCATCTGACGACCATGCTGTTTACGGACCAGACTACACTGGGCCTGAGTGTGGGGATCATGTGAGGAGAACAGGACCACCGCTCACATCTGGACCGGAGACAGTCCTCCGCCCCAGTCTTCAAACCCATTTTACATTTCTGCTTCTGTGGGGATTAAAGACACAGGTGATCTGGACTGAGCCAGGCTAGCTGTTTCCCCCTGCTTCCAGCCTTTATGCTAAGCTAAGCTAAGCTAACCAGTGAACACACGTTGAACTGTTCCTTTGAGAGTTTCATCAGGAGCAGTGACGAGGAGAGTGAAGCTGATCTGAGGCCAGTGACTGAAGCAGGTCAGCCTCCAACTCAAGTGGAAGAACATCACTGACCTCCTCTCTCTCTCTCTCACTGTGTCACTCTCTCTCTCTCTCTCTCTCTCGCTCCAATGACTTCATCATCTCGCTCCTTGTTTTTCTCTCTCGCCTCCATCCTCGTCTTTAAAACTGCCTCCAGCGTCAGGAGCAACACTGACTGCAGATACGATACATGGCCAAAAGTATGTGGACACTGGCTGCCTCCACTTTTCTCGTTCCAATAAAATCACAATAATTAAATAATAATTTTGAATAATAAAAAAGCTCCATATAAAACCAAATACATCATCAGTTACTATTGGAAACGTTATTCTTCATATATGTTGAATTGTTTTACAGTTTTGCATGTTCAGCTGTGAAATACTGTGACACCAGTAATTAATCTGAGTTAATGAGAAGTAACAGGTTCGTTCTTTAATTACTCAGATTAATGATTTTAGAGGAGAATTTGTCACATTCACCAAATTTTCTCAAACTTTACATTTTCTCAGGTTCAGTCCGACTTCACCTGAAACATCTGTGGTTTAAAGGTCACGCAGAGATGAACTTATAATGAAATGTGAAATATAAAACAAAGAATGAATATTCTGTTCACCGTCGTAATGGCTGAATGGAGCCAACAGACAGAGCAGAGCGAGATATCTACAAGAGTAATGCATTCAAAACAATTCTGCTGTTCTTCTGAATTAAGAAAAAACACTTCTGAAAGTTCTGAGATTTCGTTAATTAAGAAAAACAATCCACTTTTTCCCCACGTGAATCTGTTTCACTTCTGTAGATCAGTTCTGCTGATAATAAAATCTAATGTGATCGTGATCAGGGATTTATGAGAAGGTTTTGCGGTTTAGTGAATCTGTATGAACCTGTAGGAAATCATTAGTAAAGTACGGACCTGTACGATGAAACTAAGAGTTTCAAACCAGCAGAAACAGAGTGTTTTCCTTCCAAATCAATGTGATGAACCGGATTCAGCAGATGAAGTGAAGAGTTTAGATCTGTACTCTGTAGTTTTACTGCTGGTTTATCTCCTGTTCTCAGGTGGAATCAAAGCTTCTGTTTTCACCCCCTCTCTGCTTTCACTCGCTCATTTAAACACTTTCTGCCGTGCGACAGCTGAAGGAGTCTCGAGCTCATCGATGACAAACCGCTGAAGAAGAAACGGAGACAGAGTGGAGCGTCTTCCCGGGAGAACATCTGTGACTGAGCTGAAGTGGGCGAGCACGTTTTCAAAAGAGTTCAACGCGTCTGAAAATAGAAATCAAAGATTTTTTCTTCCGTTAGATCCTTAAAAAGCTGAACGCTGCGCTCTGAGACGAGACAGGTTTTTCCTGATCACCGTCTTATTTTAGTTCAGATTCTACATTTAGATCAGAGCGTGAAACCAGCCAGTGAAGAAGACGACATGTCTGAGCTCTTCGTTTCTTATCACCAATAAATCACCAAAAATAGTGTTAGTCCGTCTCTTAACTCTTCCCTCCTCTCTCCTCTCTCAGCTCTGAGCTCATTGGTTCCTCCTGAAGACGTGAACCTTTAAAAACACTTTCATTTTCAAAAAGCCTCAGTAATCTGCTCAAATTTGATGCATTTGTTTGGGACTATTTTCAGCAGCGGATTAATCTTCAAAGATCTTTTTCTTCTTCTTCTTTTGGACTGAAGACTATTTAATAAATCTGATCAAGAGGACTCTTTTTGTTTTTAATTTGAAAACGAAATAAATCATTTAAAGCAGCTGAATTTCAGACTCTTTGGTTGTTTTTTCTTCTTCTGTGATTCATGAATCGTTGGCTGCAGCTTGTCGTTTCACCTGGACTCAGACTAACAACGTCTCCTCTAAACGTTTGGTCTATGAAAATCTTAAACGCTCACGTTGTCGTCAGACGTCCACAAGCCAAAGATGGAAGAAGTGCAGTTGTTACCACAGTTCACATCCTCCTCTGTCTGTTCACACTCACTAATATTTAATAAAGCACTGAAACTAAGGACCATTTTCATTGTTTACTAAACTCTTTTTTAAACCAACTTTATTTGAACACACGGACGATAAATCTTCCTTTAACCACAAACCAGTCTGAAATGTTGAAATAAGATGTACGCAGAGTTTTTAAATTACATTTATGTATAGATAATTATGATGATGATAAAGATGATCAGCTTGTTCTTCATGACGACTCCTGACTGATGAAAGAGGATGAATCTATATTTATGGATCTGAGCTTCAGTCCATCAGACACAAACAGCTGCTCTGATGTTTCTACATTCATGTGGCTCTGCTGTGGTTTTAAATGCTGCTGCAGCAAGGCATTGTGGGACATCATGTCTCCTTTCCTTTGGTAAAGGAAGCTCCAGTGTTTCCTAAAGGAGGTGGAGCGGTGAAGCTCCTCACTCTGATCATGAAGATCTTTTCAGTCTGACTCTTGGGGAGAGAAACTCCTGAGCCACGATGTTTTACGACACGTACGTCAACACGCAGAGCTGTGAACTCCAAACCATGGACACTCCTCACCCTCGACGGTCGCCATCTTGGCTCCGTAGCGGAAAAGGAGGGACCACCAGTGGAATGGCCGCCGTGTCGTCACATGACACAAGGAAGTTAAACCTTCATTTTAAGGTCACGTGAGAAAAGTAGGCGGCGGGAATTTTAGCAGGCGACAATCAAAATGTTTTGATTGTTATTTCCTGTGAGGGCACAGCGGCCATGTTTGATTTGGGACAACACCACACTGTTGAAATTCTCTCTCACACACACACACACACACACACACACACACACACACACACACACACACACACACACACGGGGTACTCCATCATTTAACCTCGCCCTGGTTCTCCACCCTGTAATTAACCCTAAAATAGAGCAAGTTAAAGTGAGGAGTGGTCAAAACACACAACCACACATTAACACACACACACGCAGACACACACACATACACACACATTAACACACACACACATTCACACACACAGACATATGGAAGCCTTGAACCGACTCACACACACTTCAATGACCAACATGGCTGCTTCAGCAGGTCCAACCCTCTGACCCCCTCCCCCCGCACAGGTGCTGTTGCTGACTCCATGTTTCCGTTGTCATGACGACGGCATCAGTATAAACCGGTGATCTGATGTCAGGTGTCAGTGGATGGACGAACGCAGCAGCCGAACCAGGAGTCACACTGTGATCGTTTCCATCACCATCAAATCTCCGGTTCATCCTGCTGCAGTCGTCATGACAACAGAAACACAAAGATGGGTGGATGACAACAAATGGATCACGTGATCAGCTGCACTGAAACACTCAATAAGAGATGGCAGAGAATGCATAAAGATGACTGTGACCTCTGACCTCCACATCCTCAAACCTCCAGGCTGAACTCAGATCAGCCTCAAGCAACAGAACCCCCCCCCCCC
>NW_019524968.1:864094-876836 GCF_002814215.2 Seriola lalandi dorsalis | reverse complement strand
GTGGTGTAAACAGGCTGTGAGTGTCTCACCTGGGCAGTCGGCGGCCTTCCCGGGGCCGCACTCCGCGCTGCTGCTGCCTCCGCTGCGGGGGAACGAGCTCCGGACGGCGGCGGGAAGAACCAGCAGAACCAGCAGGCAGCAGAACCACGAGAACCGGCACGCTGGAGCCATGATGGAGGACGGGAGGAGGGAGAGATGGAGGGATAGACCCCGACAGAGGGGAGAGGTAGAGACTGAAAGGTGAGGGATAAAGGGAAAGATAGCGATAAATGGAGGTGAAGAGAGGGAGATGGAGATAGAGATAGAGAGATAGGGCAGAGGTGTACAAAGAGATGGATGAGTAGAAACAGGAGAAAAACTGAAATAAAAACAATCTGTTTTTGTGAGGATCCTCGGGTCAGAAACACTCCGCAGAGAAAGAAGAATAAGGAGTTAAATGCTGCTTCCCTCCATGTGTTTCCCTCCGGTCTGAAACTCAGTGTCTCTCCGGGAGAAGCTTCATGATGAAACACAAACACGCTGGAAAAACCCGAGGAGGGCTGCAACACGAAGCCCGGGATAACAAAGCAAAGCAGGGCCTGGGGCTTCACACAGCGACCCCCCACACCTCCGCCTCCACCCCCTAAAACCAGTCTGCTCACAGCCCGGACTGAGCCTCCATCCCCCAGCCCCCGCTGCCTCGCACTCAAACCGGCGGGGAGAACCGGGCACCGCCGCGGAGAAAAAGATCCAGGTGAAAATCCGAAGCGGCTTCCAGCAGCATCCAGGCCGAAGCGGGGCGAGTGTGCGCCGGGAAGGACGGACGGATGCGGTCGGTCGGTCGATCGGACCTGGACTTTTTTTTTTTTTTTTGTCCTCCTGTGCGTTCTCCACTGATTCACATCAACAAAGGCCTGGACCACGTGACCCGCAGGAGACCACTCCCACAGAGACAGAGTCATATATCGCTGCATGCCTCTTGCTCCTCTGTAGGTTGCTCTAATTAAAAGCCTCGTGCTGCAACTGTGGGATCCAGCAACCCGCCAAACTGAGTCCTTAGTCCAAACATTACACTTAGACACACATCTGTTGTTTCTAGGCAGATTTGATCGACTCATATACACTGTGGGAATAATTTGATTGATGATTAATCCACGTTTTTAAAAGTTCCCATTTGGAAATGTAACATGAGATTTTGTCTCTATATCAAGAGTGATGTGGATAAATTATTGTCACATATATACATCCTCTGGATATATGAAGATATAAGTTTACAACATATAAAAAACCCATGGTTAATATAATATATCTATATGATTATTTTATATAACATGTTGCGACCGTACATGTTAATGATATATATATAATATATAATATATATACATATATATATGCAAGTTTATTAAAACAACACACATATTAAAATTTTATTTGTTTTCTTGTTGATTTCTCATTGATTTTAAACATGTCTGTCTCTACTGTTTATAACATCAACACATACTGACTTTGGGATGGATGTATATTTATGTAACATGTCTACAATATAAGCATAGATACATTTTGTATGGGCTACATATATATGTCAAATTTCTAATTGTTTTCACATATAAATTTTACATATGTGCTTTTATTTCATATTTCCATATATTTCATAAATGGAAATTCAATGTGTATATAACATATTTGCATATGGGCACTACATTTATTTGACAAGTATTTTGATCCTGTGCAGATATCATCAACTTCTATTTCACATGTTTTCACCCGCAGATGTTTTCAGATGACAAACACAAGGATTTCTGCATCAGTAATAATCTGCAGCCGGCAGACACCTGTAGGTGTAGGTACCTGCCTGACAACATTCAAATCCACCGATGATCCAATCTGATCTTTTTATTTTCTGCAGTGGTGAATTCAGTCACTAGAGGGCAGAACACCACTGTTCAACCCCAGCACCAGCAACGTCACAATGTCAACGTTTTATCAGCTTCCCTGGTATCACAGTAAAAGCACTTCCTGTAGTCACAGTATCACAGTAAAAGCACTTCCTGTAGTTACAGTATCACAGTAAAAGCACTTCATGTAGTCACAGTATTATTTAGTCCACTGGTTCTCAACACAGGGGTCGGGACCCTTCCAAGGGTCACCAGATAAATGTGAGGGTTCGTCACATGATTCGTGGGAAAGAAGAAGAACGTTCTGATTCACTGATTTGGATTGACACTGAACATTTCAGGTTTCTTTCTTTCTTTCATTCCCAAAGTCACAGTCAAGAAACTGACACACAGAAATTCATGGTCTTTAATTCGTACACACAGAAATTGTATAACAACATATTTACACGCATCAGTCACAAACTCTTGGTGTCACAGCTTCATTCTCCACGTCGGCCTTTAAAATGTTGAGCGTTCAGTCGCAGCACAATTAGACCAACTTCAATTATCACTGCTGCCTCTTTTATCAATAATGCTAATGCTAACGTCACACGTCTTTCTTTCCTCTGGCCTGTTTCCAAAGTTTGACTGTCTGATATTAATGAAAGAATCATGTGGAAGGACTGAAGCTTTCAACGACGCAGAAACAAAACAAAGAATTTAAATTGATTTTATTCATAATTTACATGACAAAGAACAAACAGCAGCTTCTGTCTGAGTGTGAGGTCAATGTTCAGCCCGAGGACATTCTCACTGATAATGGTGGACAATGATTATCATGTGAGACACACACACACACACACACACACACACACACACACTATATTTAATCTCATCCTCGGGTCTGGGTGTTTTGCTATAAGCCATCTGGGCTAATTAGTTTACTCTCCTCTCTCCTCCTTCAGTCCTAATCTCCGCTCCTCTTCCTTTGTTTCCTCCTCTTCATCTCCTCCTCCTCCTCCTCCTCCTTCTTCTTCCTCCTCCTCCTCTTCCTCTCTCAGTGCTTTGAGGTTGAATTCACCTTGAACTGACGGATGAACATCAGCGGACGGAGGAGTGAAGCAGAGCAGCTGCTGTGTGGAGCTCAAACTTTCTGAAGATGAGATTATAAATTACAGTGAAAGAAAATTCAATTCATTATCAGTTAAAAGAAATTTTCTTGACAGAACTGCTTCATGTAAAGAAAATATTCCTTCATGATAAATGAATGATCACAGACTTTAGTCTGTGAACAGATGATTATGTCTGAACACGTTATTACAATGAGGTGTTTTTATAAATGTTTTCCCCAATTTTTCTTTCTACTTTCCTATAAAATTCAGTCCTGAATTCTTAATGTGATGTAACAGCCTTTTGTTTTCCATTGCCCCCCCCCCCCCCCCCCCCCCCCATTATTTTCCACTGAAAGCTCTCAGTCAATTAACCTGATTCCACCTGCAAACACAGGCAACACGTCAAGCAGCAAGTAGGAAAAAACCTGTCGTCCTCAATCCTGAACTGACGGAGGAAGTTACTCTCACTTACAGCTGATGCGTTTCATCGAGGAGACGTGATGCAGCCCCGATCAACACAACATAATCAATCAGCCAATCGATCAATCAATCAACAACACAGCTCTTTTCATACAGGTGAGTGCAGCTCAAAGAGCTTCACAGACTCATGAGCTTCAGAGAAAAGGGACAAATCCAGAAAGAAAGTTGACGATTAGATACAATAAAATAAAGCTAAAACAAATATGAGAAAATTAATAATAAAAGATAAAAAACAATAAAATACAATAATAAAAGAACAGATAAAATAGAATCCCGCTCTTTCAGCTCTGTGTTTGGTCTCCACCAGCTGCTGAGCAAAACATCTGGCTCTTCAGCTTCTAAGGACAGATGTGGCAGAGGTGGGACACAGGTGGGACACAGGTGGGACACAGGTATCGGCTGCAGCTGGTGTCAGACTCCTGCAGGTGAGGTGAGTCCAGATCACGAGTGATTGTTTCTCTGGTTCTGGTTGAAATGAGTTTGTTGACAGACCTGACTCATAGTTCTCTCTCAACCATTCACTTCCTGGATGTGGTGATGTCATCGCCCGCTCTATTTAACATTTTCCCATTGGTCGAGGTGTTTTCACAACCGATAACACAGATAATGTGTGTGTGTGTGTGTGTGTGTGTGTGTGTTGTAACTTGTTGAAGATGACATGCTGAGACACTGCACCTGTCACACTGATGAATTAATCAGGACAAGACAAGATCTGGGAAACTGTTTCTGTGTGTGTGTGTGTGTGTGTGTGTGTGTGTGTGTGTGTATTTGTGTGTGTGTGTGTGTGTGTGTGTTTGTGTGTGTGTGTGTGTGTGTGTGTGTGTGTGTGTCTCATCTGTTAATCTGCTCTCTGTGAAGAAATTAAAAACTAGAGTTTCACTCAGGACCCTTGTGGCCCCTGGCAAGTTTCCCATGATGCTCAGTTGGTGTTGCGTTCAATGACTGTGGCTGTTGAAGTTTGTCAGCCAGGATTTCTATGGACATGTGTCCAGACACGTTCCCGCCGCAGCAGCGATGACACAATGTAAACACTTACATATAAACTGACATAAGCTGACACAGCGGGCCCCCGCACTGTTGTGAAACCCGGGGCCTCTGCCAGGAGGAGACCTGGCGTCGCCAACATCGCTTTGCTCCTGTACATCAAGAGTAGAGCAGACCATGAAAACATCATGTAAATCAACTGAAGGGGTACTTCCTGTTTTCAGAAGGTGGCGCTGTGACTATGACGTCATATTAACGTGCAGATGTCTTCATGTGGGGCTATATTATAGGTATAACAACTTCCGGTTTCACGCCCCCACGGGCAGGTCCTCCAGTGGAAAAACGCTTCACAATTTAGCGTCGTAAAGGTCTGAGGATGAGACTGACCACACATCATTTTAAAGTACGAATTCTTTAAATCATAAAAACGAAGACGAAATTGCAGTAAATTCAAAATGGCTGACTTGACTCACTGACATTTTCTAGGGGGCGCTATAAAATAACCCTCACACACCTTGTGCTTCTCGGGACCTAACAAGTCCTCAGACACCTGGTTGTTCCAGGTGTGCAGCTCCACCTGAGCCTGTGAGGTGTTTCTTCCCGGCGACAGGCTGTCAGCTTCTATTCGGGACAAATCAGGGAGAAAATCCATTAAGGGACTTTTGTTTTCCTGCGTCCACAGAAGCGGATCTGAACTAAACTACAGAAAAACACAGGCGAAGCAGAGACGAGGCTTTAATTATGGATGAAGAGGGAGGAGGAAATCAGCCGGAGTCACGAGCTAGAAAAGGAACCTGATGGATGATGTGAAGTCGAGAACAAACACGACAGGAAACTACAGAAGAGAAAAACTCTTTTAATCCATCAACATCCAAAACATCTGGATGAAAACAGCTGATGAGTGATAAAGAAGGGGAGAGAGGGGGGGGGGAATAATGAACATCACACATACACACAAACTAATATGTGATGATGTCTTTTTCAATGAAAACACAGACCTGAGCTGAGCAGTGTTCACGCGCGGACACCAGGGGGCCCCGGGCCCGTCTCTATCTGTGGACACAGGAAACAACATGAAAATACAACCGAGACAATTAAAGGCTGAAAGATTAAAACATATATATATGTGGAATTATTAATAAATCCATTCACCTCTGGAGACTGAAAACACTGAGCATGTTTTATTAAAATTACTTTATTTAGAGAAACGCTAAGAAAACGCTGATGTGAGATTTTCACACAGTGAAAGAAATTTAATATTTAAAACAGTGAATTATTAATATTTTCAGTCTTTTACTTTTAAACACAAATGGAAACACACTGTAGGGTCGTTTCATGTCTCTGATGTTGGTCTGTGTGTAAATATAATTTACAACTCTTCTATAAAGGTAAAGGTGGAGGAAGGAGGAGAGGACTAACTCATCTTTATTCTGCTCTTAACACTTATATGTGCATCCAACAGACTGTCACATTCACACCTGTCCCCCTGCAACAACGGCAGGTGGGAACCAAAGTGCTCCACACTAAAGGTTTGTAAATAACCAACTTAAATGTTACACCTACAAATGATATCTGTGATGTGATATGTGTTTATAATTATAAAGTACTGCAACTGATAATGGAATTATATAATAAACTAAATGAAGTAAAATGAATTCATAATATAATAAACTCAAACAATATTGCAACACAAATGAATATGGTGAACTCATAATTAAAATAATCCAAATGTTTACAATAATTAAGGTTACATATCCAACATGGCGCCAGTGTTTTCAAAATAAACTTCTCTGTCATTTAGCTTTTAATTAGATTTAAACGATTAAAGTTGTAACTTGATCTCGTGATTGTTAATTTGTGCAGCTTTTATATTTGCACTGAAAACCACAAGTGACTTAATTCATGTGAATGATTTAATGAAGGTTAAACAACTGATTTGAAGTGAAATCACAGATAAAAACAAATCAGTTTGACTCTAAACGGATTCATGTTTGTGAAGTGAGAGAGAGAGAGAGAGAGAGAGAGAGAGAGAGAGAGAGAGAGAGAGAGGTGTGGACTCAGAGGAGGAGTGTACCTCTGCAGAGTCTCACCGACTCCACCAGGAACCGTCTCACAGCTTCAACACTTCGACCCTGGACCCTCCTCCTCCTCCTCCTCCTCCTCCTCCTCTTCCTCCTCCGCCGCTGCGGCTCATGGAGGATCCGTCTGTCCGCAGCCCGAAGAGAGACACCAGCCGGGGGGACTCCAACTGAAGACAAGCCGCAGACATGAGCTTTTTCTCCGGAGGCGGAGCGGCGCTGCTGCTGCTGCTGCTCGGCCGCTGCTGCTGCACCAGTCCCGGCAGGAGAGGTAGGTCCGAGCCCGGGGTGAGAGCTCCGGGGGGAGAGCGCGAGAGTCCCGCGGTGAAACTGTCCTGTCTGAAAAAGTTTAGAAGTTTTTTCTTGGTTTCTGAACTTCGACTTCAAGTTTGACATTTAATAGTTTTAATAGAAAAAGGTTACTACAGGTCATTCTGGGAAATAGAGAATGAATAGACACAATGTGAAGAAAGATCGATACTTCATGTTTAACGTTACAGTAAACTATAATAAAAACACTGAATGAACGTAGTGAACTGAATATCATTATAATAACAACATTCAGAATATGATCATCACTATAAATCACGGTCAATATGAAATGTTACAGATATATCTGAATATTAAGGTTTATCACAGAAAAGTGTCATTTAGTTTTTATAAAGTCTTTAAATAAAATTTATAATGAAGCAAGAATTTTACAGGAGTGTAATTAATTATGATTATGGAGTTAAAGAGCCATAGTCACAACTGATGGAGCTCGCAGGAATATTATAAAGATATGATTTTTAATAAAAGTAAAAGAGTCATAAATATAATTATAAATAAACTGCAGTATTATCAGAATATTCTAATGTTTCTGAGAATGAGAAAACACCATGAAGTGGTGTGAGCTCCTGTTCTCTGGACGTCAGCTGTAACTGAGCTGTTTTATTTCCTCTTCATCACAGAGAAAACACAGTTCAGTCAGAATCAATTATCACCAATTAAAGCTTCATTTCCTCGGCTGTTTACTTTGCAGTTGAGCCAAATCTCCAAGCTCGTATGTCCTCACTGTGGCTGTGGGATGGAAAACCTGTATCTCCTCAACAGAGACTGTTGAGGAGAAACTGCAGTCGAGCTGCAGCTGATGATTATTTTCGTTATTGATGAATCTTCCTATTATTTTTCTTGATGAAGTGAATTAACGAGCAGGTTTTAACAAACAACAGCCCAAAGAGATGTGATTATTATTACAACGTCTTTGAGATACAGAAATGTCGAGCAGCAGTTCAAATCCCAAACATTCATCTTACTATGGATTATGATGAAGAAAAGCATAAAGTTAAATTATTTAAGATAAATCACAGTCGTCATCGGCCACGGACAGAATAATGAAAAGATGAGGTTCACCCACCGATAACCTGAGAGAGAAGAAGAAGAAGAGAGGGAGGACGTATTCAGCCCTCACACATCTCACTCAGATCATCAATGATTTTCATTATTTATCTGTTAATTATCTTCTCCATGAATCACTTGGTCTATAAAACATCACAGTCATCATTTCTAGAAGCCCAAGTTGTTATTTTCAGATTGTTTGATTTGTCCAAACTTCAGTCCCAAACCTAAACATGTATTTGCAGAGACACTTTCTGTTGATGGACTAATTGATTAATCTACTAATTGTTAGAAAGCTCGTCCTGTTTCAGCCTCCTCCCGTGTCGTTACTTAATCTGACGGCGTTTTAACATGTCGAAGTTGTTGATCAGAAAACTTTAAAAGCACAGTGACAATCTGACCATAATAATCTCTCCTGTATTTCAGTGTTGAGTCGCCTCAGCTGCTCGGACAGTATTAATGAAAACCTCAGCGGTGTTTGCTCTGATAACAGCGCCCCCTGTCTGTGCTGCTGGATCTGTTGTGATTATTTATTATGTCACAAATAATGATTTAATAAAAGCTGAAAACCAGCAACAACAGGAGCTTTGACATTATTGGATCTTGTTTTATAGACACAGTTTTGACTCTGTGCTTCTTGATCCGTTCAGTTCGTGTTGAACGCGTTTCAAAACTCTGGAAGATCTGAACTGAGATATCTGATTGGCTTTCATTCCCGAGCAGTTTTCTTGCTGAACTGCCTGTAGGAAAAACAAAAACCAGGCCCGCCGGGCATTATGGGAATTGTGAGCGATGAGTGAATTACGAGCTCAGAGCGTATCTCGACCAATCGGGTTGTTGGTCTGAAATAAGAGTTTTGTCTCCTGACAGAAGCAGAGAATAAATAACTGAATGAATGACGGGAGGAAGCGCTGAGCTCAACTGTTTAGACTGTTATCTGAGTGTGTGTGTGTGTGTGTGTGTGTGTGTGTGTGTGTGTGTGTGTGTGTTCCAGTTATAAGTGAAAACAGCTGACTGCACGCTCTTATTGTCTTGACAACAATTTGATTATGGTGAGGAGTTTTCTTTATGACTGACTGTTTCTGTGTGACTTGCCTGGTTTTGAATAGACTGTTGTGTGTCTCCACTGCCGTGCACAGACGACCTGACAGGCCGAGCACCTGCGGGGCGGGGTCCAGGGTACGATTCCCCCTCGGGCATCAATAATGTCTGTGATAAATCACGCCAAGGTGTTCCAATATAAGGAAATAATGCATAACGTGGAGGAGACATCTGCAAGTCGATCACTGTCTCTGTGAGGTACACAGGTCCCTGAGGAGGTCCAGACGTCCTTGAGGAGTTTTCACATGTGGTTCTATTGGTTCTAAAGGTGGCAGAAGTCTTGAAGGACGTTGATGGTTCCTAGAGATCCTGGGCGAGGTTGTAGAGGTCTTTGAAAAGGTTCAAAGACCCTTCAGGGTGTTGACTCCTCAAACAGGCTCCAGAGGTAACTGAAGGGGCTGTATGGGTCCTGGAGGAAGCCTGGAGGTCCTTGAAGAGGTTCCAGACATATCTTGAGAGGGATGTCGTTGAGGACGTTGTGGTGGTGCTTCAGGATGTTGTAAGTGTCCTGGAGGAGGTTCTAAAGAGTCCTTTAAAAGGTTCTTGAGTTCCTTGAGGAGGCTGCAGGAATCCTTCACACTTACTTTGAGGAGGTTCTACGAGTCGGACGAGGTACAATGGTCCTTGGTCCTTGAGTGAATTAAGTATCAGCATGAAGCATTAGCACTGTTGCTATGGTTACCTGCAGTTTACTGTAGTTTTTGTTGGCGTCCTGCTGCTGCACTGATAATGTAAAATATAATTTCTCTCTCTCTGATTGGTCAACAGACCTCAGTGATTATAATCTGCACATTCAGCAGCTTTTCTTGGCTCCTGTCCGTGATTTGAGTGATTAGTCATCAAAGCAGAAACTGAGTGTGTGTGTATGTGTGTGTGTGTGTGTGTGTGTGTGTCAGCTGGTTACTGTTGGTTTGTTGTTTGTTCTGGATCTTAAAATTCTTTATTTTTGAGCTTCAGCTGCAGTAAAATGATCAAACACTGATTGTTGTGACTGCAGAGAGATTTGACCTTCAGTCTGCCAACAGAGTGTGTGTGTGTGTGTGTGTGTGTGTGTGTGTTTCAGCACTGTTCCCATCAAGTTTGACTTTTCGGGAAGACCTTGGCAGTGTGTGTGTGTGTGCTTGTGTTTGTGTCTCTACGTGTGTGTGTGTGTGTGTGTGTGTGTGTGTGTGTGTGTGTGTGTGTGTGTGTGTGTTTCTTTGGAAGCAGCTAACTGAAACCATACACTGAAAATAAAGAAGGCGCTGGAGCCTCGTGGTAACCATGGCAACGGTATTAGCATACTGAGCTGAACCGTATTGACTGGAAACTACGACAACAATCAGCCAGATTCTAAATACACAAAAAGTGAAGAGATGTGGGGTTTCCGGGGGGGGGGGGGGGGGGGGGGGGGGATTGTTGTTAGTTTTTGTTGGTCATAAATTCAGGGATTCACGGAAGCGTCCGTCCAGTCCTCAGTCACAGATGTCATGTCCGCAGCAGGAGGACAAACTGTGTTCACCAGGCTGCATGGACGGATTAAGAGACAATGGGCCCCTGGGCACAGACATGTAAATGGGCCCCCACCCCTCCTATATCGGAACAAGACATCCAGACTGGAAGAGAAAGGGTTAGTTTTCGTCTCTCTTTGTGGTCGTTCCGTTTCTCTCTGTGACTTTCCGAGCAAACAAGCGTTGGCATTTCATTCATAGGAAGTCAAGTTGTCTGAAGTCAGAACATGCTGTGCGCCTCACGTCGCAAATACAGAGCGCACCAGGTCAGTCTGAGGAGATGCAACGATTGCCCATCAAGATCTGACCAATCATTGGCCCCCAGTTTGTTGAGGGACCGTCCTGTAATGTGTCACTGTTGCTCTGATGCTCCAGGTGTTTTTCTTTACCATGTTTACAATATGTAAAAGGATAACGGTCTCGCTAGTGGCGCTTCTCTTCTGTTGGTCTTGCACATACAGCTCCAAGGAAAGGGGAAAGGTCCTGATCCGTCCTCCGTCCTCAAGACTGAAAAGGAAAGACATTTAATTTTCAGCCGTTTAGTGGGGACTGTCTGCTGAGAGTGTACACGAACATACCTGGTTATACACCTGGTTGAAACAAGTTTAAAGTTTCAGATTATGTGACTGAAAAGAGACTGAACAGAAACTGAAGTGTAAACTTTTTCATTTTTATAGCTATTGGTTTTGGCTGCACTGAGGTATTAGCTTCAGTGCTGAAATGTGATTAGTCAGTGATGCATCACAAATACTAACAGCTTTGATGGTTTGGGACTTTGTCCAGATGCTGAGCAGCAGCAGGCAGGTGTGGTCCTGCAACACCTGGACTCTGATTGAACTCGCACCGCCACATCTGTCAGTCTGATGAAGTCACTCGTATCAGGGCTGGTAACGAATAAGAATGACTTTGCAGTGTGACAGTAAGACGCTGTCACAGCTGCAGGTGTGACCTGCAGAGGGCCGCGGCGGCAGCAGTGCAGCCTGGGGGATTTTCAGAGCTGGAATGTGAAGAATGTCAATAATGGAGCTGAGAAACTTTTAGCAGGATTATACAGGCTTCTCACTCTACCTGCTCCCTCTGTACTGTAACATGCAAATCCTGCGTTTGGGGCAAGAGAATGAAAAATCTTTAACCTCCGTTTGACCCCTTCATACCAAACTGCTGTCACTGCTGGGTCAGTCCCTGGAGGTCAAAGGTCACACGGAGCTGGGTTTACAGCTGGACCTGTTGTTTTCACACATGTAACCTGCAGCAAAGATCAGCATGAGTCTACGTTTCTCCACGTTTCTCCACGTTTCTGTGGTGAGAAAAGATTTTGTTCAGTTTTTTAAGATTAAAAAAAAAGAAGAAAAAATGTCTGTTTTGTAACAAAGCAACTACAAGAATATATTTGAATTTAATACAAGGCTGGTGCCATCGTGCTTTTCAAACAAAAAATGATTTGTTATTCTACGTATCTCGTTCATTCCCAGTTCCTGTGTCCTGAGGTGTTCCACAGGGTTCAGGTTTTTTCTCAAGTTCACTGAGAAATAAAAACTATTTCTGGCTTTGTTTTATTTGTTTTTTTTAAGTAGCAAGGTAACTTATGTAGGAAGATGACATCACCATTCTTAATCCTGCTTCCTAACCTCTGATTGGTCATTCCTTTTTTGTCCCAGAATCAGAATCAGAATCCGGGTTATTTCCAAGTAGGTTTTGAACATACCAGGAATTTGCTTCGGTGTTTTGGTTCATGACAATAAACATATTAAGAAAAAAAGAAGTCAGTGAGCAATACAGCAGTCCTGTTTGAATAACTGACTGATATCAGAGACATGGGCAGTGACTCAGAGGTCTGGGACCAGACTATAACCACACAATCAAAATATAGCTTTTCTTGGAAATTATTAATCATGAACAGGACTTTTTGCGCCCTGAGCAGCGTCTGCAAGGTGCAGAGCGTCATACCAGGCTTCATTTGGCCTCCAACATGGTTCTGCTTAGCTGTAAGTTAGACCAGGGGCCGGATTCACAAAGACAGACTTCAGTTAGACTGAGTCTGAATTCATCTGTTGCAAAAAGCAGTTATTTTCTTGTCTAACTTCAGTCAGACTGTGGTGCAAAGAATTCTGGGTAAATTAAGACTTTTTTTGAATCTTAAAAAATGGCCGACTGGGGATGCGCTCAGCTTCGTTCACCCTCAGCAGAAGATGTGCCAAGTTAGTCTGGAGGTTTGTGGCTTAAAATGAGTCAGTCTAACATCGGACTGAACCAACACTGCAGACCAG
>NW_019524968.1:858524-859046 GCF_002814215.2 Seriola lalandi dorsalis | reverse complement strand
CCATATAGTAATTATAATCCAAGACAGAAACAATGAAAAAAGAAAGAAACATAGATCCCAAGGTAAGAACATCTTCAGTTTTTATCTTCGCAAGGACAAACGTCCTTATCCAATCCTCTCCCCACAGGGATGCCCCAAGGATCGGTACTGGGGCCCTTTCTCAATATACACCACCTCCCTGTTGACCCCACAGTCTCTCTGTGGATATTGGCTGGATATTGGAGGATATCAGCTTCTCACCATATGGTTGAAGGAATGCTACCTTCAACTAAACTTTTCTAAGAGTGAACACTTGGTCATCCCTGCCAATCAATCCTTCTATCACAATATCAACATCAAAATTACCTCATCATCTCTCACCCCAACCAAGGTTGCGTGAAACCTGGGTATCTCCTGGTTGTGCCACTTTGCTCTATACAACATCAGACAAATGAGGCCTTACCTGACTCAGTGCACCATCCAACTCTTAAAACAGGCCATGGTTATATCTCACTTCTACTACTGCAATGCTCTTTTGGCAGG
>NW_019524968.1:853246-858474 GCF_002814215.2 Seriola lalandi dorsalis | reverse complement strand
CACACACACACACACACACACACACACACACACACACACACACACACACACTCCAGCTGGTGCTGAATTTGCAAATTTTCCATTTGAGAAAAACAAAACATAATAATGAGCAGTAAAGATTTATTTTCTTCTCGTGCTGTGATGAGATGGATAAGGAGGATTTCACGGATGCAGTTTCTTCATGTTCGTCCTCTCTCTCTCTCTCTCTCTCTCTCTCTCTCTCTCTCTGATTCATCTGTGGTGTCTCTCTCTCTGAGCTGCAGCAGGGCGGTGTGAGGTTCACTGACGTGCATGTGCACGAACCAAAATGTTCAAGTTCCAGTGAACATGAAATCACCCAAACTGACAGTGAACGCCTCAGTGACACGTCCGACTCCTGAGCTCCACGAACTATAACAACACATCACTCACACACACACACACACACACACACACACACGTCCTGCTGCCACTAATACTCACTACAATCCGCCGCTGAAAATAGTCCCCAACTAATGCCTCATACATTTCCTTCCTCATGATTTTTTTGAGAACAAAACACAGACCACACAAACAACAACAACAACACAGACTACCATTTATCAGTTTTTAGAGAAACTGGAAGCTCACACACACACACACACACACACACACACACACACACACACACACACTCCTTTCATGTGCACTGTGCCATACAACAGACAGAGGCAACGTCCAAGAAACACTGACAGATCAGACCTGTTCCTGAACAAACAGTATTGTGTGTGTGTGTGTGTGTATGCGTGTGTGCGTGTGTGTGTGTGTGCATGTGTGTACTTGCGTAAGCTGAACCTCTGAGTCGTCACTACCAGCATCTCTTTTCTCCTGAGCTAATGCTCCCAGACAAAAGCTGATTCATGTGATTGTTGGTGTTCATCACCTGCAGAGTTTCACTGTGTAAACATGTGACACGTTTATAGATTCACTGCAACTTAAACTTTATCGATGTCGTTGATACTTAAGGAATCACTGAAAGTCAGTGAAGACCTTAGTGACCAAACTAAGGAAAACAACTTGTAAGTGTGAGACTAAGATCAGGAGGAAACCTTAAATACCTCAGTGAACATTTTAATGAAAGCTTGAGGAGGAAACTTCAGGGTTTTGTGCAGCAGTTGTTATTTAAGTCTGAAGTTGGACTTAAAGGAAAATCTTAACGTAAGATGCAGCTGCAGGTTTCTCAGGTCGCTCTGAGACTACAGAAACCAAGCGAGCCTTCACCGTGTGTTTGTTGTTGTAACCATGACGACAAAGGCAGTAATTATAACCCGAACCACAATCCTTCGTTAAACCTAATCAAACCCGGTCACGTCATAAAACCGACTCCCTCTGTGATTGGCTGTGAAGACACTGACGGGTCTCTGACTCCGGTCACTCACCTCTGCATTAAATGTGTTTGTTCAGCGTCTGTGTCTGTGCTGTAAACTAAAGCAACAGAAACATCTGCAGCTGCAGACCAACAGAAATACCATCAAATAAATCAGTATCAGCTCAAACTACAACCACCTCCTCACGGTCGTATCCCTCCGCCACTCAGACCCGTTACAGCTCACATCCCTGTTGATCCAGAGTCAGAGAGAATATGAACATCAGTGTGAAGCTAATGGAGGAGGTTCAGCAGGACGAGAGTCAGAGAGAGAGGAGGAGAGGAGGAGGAGAGAGGAGGAGAGGAGGAGGAGAGAGGAGGAGGAGGAGGAGGAGAGAGAGGAGGAGGAGGAGGAGGTTCAACGAGGCCGTGAAGCACAGAGGAAAGAGACTCAGGGAACAGAGGGATTTTAAAGAAGAAGAGGAGGAAGGAAGGAATGTGGGAACAGTAGAAAGGATGGAGTGATGAGCAGGATAGAGGGGAGGAGGGGAGGGGAAGGAAGGAAAGAGGAGACCACAGGGAGGAATGAGTGGGAGGAGGCTGAAAGAAACTTAAACAATGTGACTGTTGTATTGATCTGGAGGTGTAATGCTGCTCTTCTTCTTCTTCTTCTTCTTCTTCTTCTTCTTATTATTATTATTATTATTATTGGACTAAATCTACATATTTATTTATTTATAATTACGTGCTTTGATTGTGACATGACAGTATGAAGTGCGAATGATGGTGTGAAGAGATGCTTCATGGGAAGAGTGTGTGTGTGTGTGTGTGTGTCCAGATGTGGACTGTTCTCCCCAAGGGTCTGGCCAATGGGCTGCTCCGAGAGTGAGCCATCAGCCAATCAGAGAGAGGCAGGGAGCAGCTGTGTTGTGTTGGAGTGTGTTTTGATATCTAATAGGTTTATTCTACAGTGATGTATGGAGACGGGTTCCTATTATTTTGTTCACCTCATTTAAATCAAATATATATGTTTAACTTGCAGGTAATAATCTCCAAAAAGATGCAAGAATCTAACATCAATTAAAGCAGTAAAACACGAGGTGAAGATATTCCAGACGCTGCTCCTCCATCATCCGTCACGTCTTCCTGTTTCAAACTGTGCAGAGGGTTTCCTGCTGAATCAGATCAGGTGTGGAGGAAAAACCTGCTGGACAGGTGCGACACACCTGCAGGCTGATTGTAGTGATGCTGAAGGTTCGGTGATGAAGCCGCGTGTCAGGTTTTAATCCTCCCAACACGTTTTAATCAAAGAGGTGACGGAGACGTTTGTGCAGGAAGGTTTTTGTTCAGCTTCAACCTGTGAGTCGCCGCGGGCGACATGCGGGCGACATGTGGGCCACATGCGGGCCACACGCGGGCGACATGCGGGCGACAGTGACACGTCGTCCTGCAGCTGCTGTCAGACCCGTTTGTGGCGGAAGTGGTTTCTCTGGAATGCCGTCAGCCCTTCCTGCTCCTCCCTGGATGTTTCTGTAAATACTGACCTGTGACCAGGAAGTAGCTGAGTGATACCTGGCTGGATGTGACCAGGAAGTAGCTGAGTGATACCTGGCTGGATGTGACCATGAAACCCTGCACTCACCCTCCACTGGGTCAGAGGTTCACTCATTCATCACGTTAGTGTTCAGTCTCTGGAGTCACCGGTTTCCTTGATGGTTAAGATTTGTGGATCATGACGTCGGGTTTCAGACGTGTTCCCTCTGAACTGATCACATGGTTCCATGTCAATAACTAATTAGTGATCCAGTATCCTGAAAAAACACTTACATTACAAAATGATTGATCGTCTCACGACCCTTCAGATTCATCTAGCGAATGTAAGACTTTCCCATGAAGATGAACAGCAACTGACTTCAATAACATCTGTCTGTCTGTCTGTCTGTCTGTCGTCTGTCTGTCTGTCTGTCTGTCTGTCTATCTATCTATCTATCTATCTATCTATCTATCTGTCTGTCTATCTGTCTGTCTGTCTGTCTGTCTGTCTGTCTGTCGTCTGTCTGTCTGTCTATCTATCTATCTATCTATCTATCTGTCTGTCTATCTGTCTATCTGCCTGTCTGTCTATCTATCTATCTATCTATCTGCCTGTCTGTCTATCTGTCTGTCTGTCTGTCTGTCTGTCTGTCTGTCTGTCTGTCTGTCTGTCAGTGTGTCAGGGGATGAGTAACCAGCTGACGTTGTTGGGGACTCGTGAAAATCACTACGACAACATGGTGCGGATGTACTCCAACTGCTCCGTCGTCATGGAGAACCTGGAGGTCACCTACGCTCTGGAGCACCAGGACCTGTCCTTCCTCCAGGTGTGTCTCCGGCCCTGGAGTCTTTTTATTTCCAGCGCAGGTCGACGTGGGTCTAATAAACTTGTATCATCAGTTTTTATGTTGATGCCCCTCCCCCTCCAGGCGGCCATTGGTTTTACTTCCTTCCTGATTCTGAAACGTGTTGCATTCACTAAAGAAAAAAGAAACCCTGAGGCCTTTCCTGAGAATATGAACCAGTTTCAGTTTATTGGAAAAGGTTCAGGTGGTTTCAGATGTGAGGTATGATGGCGCCACCTGACTGAATCCACCTGTATTTCCTCCTGTTTCAGACAGTAAGAGACGTTAATGTCACTGGAAATAACATAGATAGATGTTATTATTATTATTATTATCATTATTAGTGTGTCGACATTGTTGCAGGCGTGTAACGAGCTCCTGTTTGTTTCCTGTGATGATGTCACAGCGAATCATCAGTCTCCGCTTCTCCTTTTGAACAGCAGCGTGTTTCTGTTCCTCTTTATTTCTGTCAGTGTCAGAGTGACATTTCCCTCCCGCGGGGCTGCAGATGTGAGTAAGCGCCATTTTCAAAACTGCCTTTGTGTTGCGTTCGAGGACGCTCCGACATCCGTGAACCGATGGTAAAATGCCAAACAGCGCCGTTGCCTTGAGGAGCTTTTCTCCCTTCATCACATGGACAGGGAGTTCAACACAGTCGCTGCTCGTCCAGGAAACAGTCGTGTAGCTGTGAAGCCGATGAATGAAACCTCCGTCTCAAACAAACGGCTCATTTCAGGGAATTTCTTAAATGGATCGTTTACGTGTGAACAGCTTTTTTAAGATACAGAGACGAGCCGTAATCTCTGCAGGATCCAAGGAAGTCTGATATTGTTGCAGTAGATTTGATTAAATCCTTCCATCAGTCAGAGACTCTTCAACAAGTTCAACAGTAAGATATAACTCAATAGCGCTGCACAAATTAGATGAGACAGAAAACAGCTGCAACATCAGATTGGTCACACCGATTTCCAGACAGCAACAGACTTTGTCCGTATAATGGAATGAATTAAAAATTAATAACCATTGATCTTGAAGCGAAGTGAAGCCAGCGGCTGCCTCAAAGGAAGGAAATCAACCTACAGACTGACGGATGATGCAGAGGAGGAATTTAAAGTAAATGTGATTTTTATGAGCTGAAAAAACATCCATGAAATGTTCCTGCGAAAACAAATATCAGTGATTTCTTTAAGCGAACTCATTCATCCTGTTCTCCATCATTAACTCAGTCTATACAGGAAGTCAGCGGCTACGTCCTGATCGCCATGAACGAGGCCGCGACCGTCCCGTTGGTCAATCTGAGGCTGATCCGAGGTCAGAACCTCTACGAAGGCCAGTTCGCTCTGCTGGTCATGTCCAACTACAACAGGAACCTGTCGTCCGCAACTCTCAACTACACCAGCGGCCTGAGACAGCTGCAGCTCAGCAGCCTGACCGGTATGAACACAAACATCTGCCACCAGCGCACACACACAGAGACACACACACACACACACACACGGCCAGAGGAGACCAAGTTTTCCCGGCAT
>NW_019524968.1:771995-853226 GCF_002814215.2 Seriola lalandi dorsalis | reverse complement strand
ATGCTGTTTTGTATTAATCTTATTGACCCATATAGGCTTTAAGAGTTAATTAGTGATAGCCATCACACAAATAAACAGACAGACTTGCATGTATCCACTTCAAATTGAAAATAATGCACAATTCTTTGCTAATTAGCTACTAACACTAAAACATAATGAGGAAAACTATATCCATGCAGAGCAGCTGCTTTTCAATAAGAGAGTTCAAAACAAAAATAGATGCAACTTACAACTCAAAACAATAAACTTTACAAATAAACCACTGATGAGCTGTTGTGAAAAGGTTATTTATTCCTTAAAAGGGATTTAAAAGAAGATATAGAGTGAGCTGGTGTGTCGTCTAGATCTTGAAATAACGAGATGGTTCTGAGGATCTGAGGGAGTGACCGCGTCAGGGTTTAAGGTTTTGTTATTAGTTTGATAAGCAACAGGTAGCCACAGCAGGGATGGCAGAACTGGTGAAATGTGCTGTTTCTTCTCTTTGTTCCAGTTAAAAGATTTCCTGAGGAGATGTCTGTCTGAGAGTAGAAAGTTTACGAGACGTAATAATTGTTTTCAGGTAGAGAGATAACCTAATTCTAATCTTTGAAATGTTTGTAAGATGCAGAAAACAGGATTGAAGCAAAGATTCAGTGTGTTAGCTGAGACAAATATATTGTTTTTCATGATTTGACTGATTATAATTGGGATCCCTGTCTAAGGCTGTGAAACACATTGGGATCCAAAAGTCTGAGACCACTTTAGACAAGTTTATCTGATAGAGACAAATGAATATTTATAACGATTGTTTCTCCACAAAGGTTATTCTTTTCAAAATTCATTAGCAACACATGAGGGTCACATGAAATCCTGGCAGCCTGCTGAAAAGGAGAGTCCTCAAACACCTTGGGGAGTAAGTGTGATGGACGTTGGCTCTTCCCTTCTGTGAAACTGAGCTTTTAGTTTCCTGTGTGGTATCAGTGTGTCTGCAGAGGGTAGTCAGAGAGAGGCTAAGAGGTGAGCTCTCAGATCTGTTGTTGTTGTTAGATTGAGACAGCTGCTTTTCTTACAATGTCGACAAACAGCCATATCTTTGTTGATAATTGACGGCTTCGCACGCGCTTTGGTGTCGTGATATCTGATTAAAACCACCACAAAATTTTGTACCTTTTAATTTGTAGTTAGAAGATTTGAAGATATTACTCTGGCCATCACACAGCATCACCACAATGCTTTAAGATTGGCAACATCAAATACTCAGCAGAAAAGAGTTATTTTCAAGTTTGTTGTGTGAAAAAATGTTTTTAGGTTGATTTAGAATTTGGTGTTTTATGTTAACATCCACTTGCCCTTTAATCTGTTTTAGCTAATTATCTGCAAATTAAATTTCAACTTAAAATTATTTTTTGATGATTTGTAAATATCTATATGTGATATACTGTAATTAAATAGTTTGTACTAACAATATTAAACTGTGGTCACAAACAGGTTTACCTTAGTTAGAAAATTTTCTCCATTAGCATGGCACAAATTAATCTCCAGATCTGTTTGAAAGCCAGCTGATTGATCTGCTGCCGTCTGTATCAGATACAGGAGGAGGTTTCTTTTCTTCACACTGCTTATCCCACCTGCCTCCTGCAGCAGGAAGAAAAATAGTCTGACAGACTAGAAGATGGTTGCAAAAATACAGAAACCCTGTATAATCTTTCTCCATCCTCACACACTCCTGCCTTGACTGAGCACAAATACCTGACAGGAAAGACTCTGAATTTAAGACTAAACCACAATAAAAAGACCAGTAGAATATGAATGTAATCCAAAGTCCCTGTAGAAGACAACAGTTACATTGTGAAGTATTCAAGTCCTGTCATGAGCCAGAGTCTGTGTGGTAGACATGGAAACAGAGAGTTGTTGTTTGCTTGTATGTCAGTCATTTTAATCACTCAATCTTTACACTCAGCTCCAGCAATTTGTTGTCATACCTCTGAGTTGGACTCCTATAGGACTGGGGTTCATTTTATCTGATCAGAATTCTTTTTGAGTCCCTTATAGAATCTCATTAGGTTCTGTTTTCAGCATTTGAGTGTAACAAAAGCTATACAAAACTAAAAATTATAAATTCAATTTAAATGTGTGTAATCACCTTTTATTAGCTGCCAAGCCAGAGACACACCTTATTTTCCCCACTTGCTCCAAATTAGAGGTCTCTATGCAAAACTATTTAAGTTTAGTTTAAAATATGGAACTGGGAGATTGTCCTGACGAGATGCAGATTGATGATTTCAAGACTGTCCATTCTGTTTGTCTTGTTGAATGATCGAAACACACAGTCCACTCACATTCATAGAGTGATGTTTCTTTTCCAAAGTGCAGATAGAAGCTATCTCTGAACATATTACCAAGTTTCATTTTAGCCATGATGGATTAGCCACAAATAGTGACAGCTGATATAATCTGATAAACAAGAGTCTACAGCCTCTGTGAAGTGGACTTTGAGCTGAATTGTGACTATGATTGGAGTTGGCCTATAAACATGCTGTTAGAACACAGTTCATATTGTTGTGTTAGAGATTTCATTTTAAATGGATAAAATTTGACCACCAGTAGGCCTATACACTCAGCAACCCATAAAGGCACAGTGAAAATATGTTTTTCAGATTGTTTTAATCATCCTTGAGATGTGTCTAGAACTTGACTGGAGCCCACCTGTGGCAAATTGAATTGATTGGACACAGTTTTGTATATAAGGTCCCAGAATTCACAATGTCAGGACTGCAGCGTTAACACCACAATTTAGAATTTGCTCTCGTTGATAAGGGGGCACCAGTCCTCAGGGAGGACAACAATGAAATATCAGAAGCCATGACTTCCCAATTCAAAAGATCTCCAGTCTCTACGTCAAAAGAATACAACAGGACAACGACTGAGCGTAAATAAAGAAGTTTTTTAACTAGACTACTATTTACAGAGTAAATTAAATGTCAAATAAGATATAATAATGAGCTGTGTGATGAGTTAGCAATGGTGGGAGAGAATATGTTATGACTAGTTACACTATGGCTATATAACTAATGATCACTACGTTTATGAATGAGATTTGATGATTAAATAGTTATATATCAACCCCATCGCAAGCGAAATGTAAAGACCGGCCAACTGTAAGTTTCGCTGTAGCTGGAGACCTGTGGCTAGAACCCAGGTGGCTGTGGTTGCCGTGGGAAACCTGGAGACGCGGGATCTTGGTGTCCCGTTATCACAGTGACAGATTCCGCTGGTGTCTCAGCAGTTCAGCTCTGGTGGATTTTCCCAGTAGACTAGACTTCTCATAGGATTCTCTGCAGGCGGTCATGGGCAGGTCACGTTATCTGCCGGCGTCTCTTGCAATATAAAACTCAATTTTTGCTCCTTAGAGGAGACTGTCATTGGCCAGGTTACTCTAAACTGTCTAAGGTTGAGGCTCTGAGGCACTTCTGTTGTTTTGGTTGACTTGGTTTAGACTTGGCTTAAAAATAAAAGGCCATGTGTGTAGACAAAAGGAATGCTACTTTGAGCATGTGGCAAAGAAAAAACAAAGAACATGGGCAAAACAATTAAGTGCAAAATGGCAAAAAGCACTGGCTAAGAACGGTTGCTCAGAGCCAATGACTAAGAGCTGTTGCTAAGAGTAACGTGTGAAAGGATCACAACTGTTTTATCCCCTGGGCGCTGGCGCATGTTTCAGGAGCGTCACCCGTCTTCTCTTTTGTTTCAACTTGGAGAAGAGAAGAATTTTCCCTGGAACTTTTGAATTATTTAATTCTGTAGTTTACCTGTAAAACTCGCACGTCTGTCTCCACCGTGACCATAAAACTTTAAATGAAACAACATATAAACCTTATGGCACTAATAATGACAGCAAGGAACAATACAAATGTGGATTTCATATGACATCCTTCAAAACCAGAAATGAATCATAATACAAGTGGTTAACTGATCAAACAACATAATAAACACTTCCTAAAGCTAATAGTCTATAAATGTGAATTACACAGCAGTTATTTGACTATAATAGTAATAATAAAGACATTCTGGATGTCATGTAATGTGTGTTACATTGTGTGAAGGATGCTGACAGTATGGTCACAAGAAAGATATATTCTCTTGAAACCTATATGTTACATTTCAGCCATTCTTGAGGATAAAAATCTGGGATTGACGTATTACATAGAACATCACATGAGTTACAGAACAGTTGGATATTTATTTTTCTCAGATATGTGTCTTTGAGTCTGTTCTGCTGGCCACTGCTCAGGATTGGAAGGTGGGTTGTAGTTTATGACTCTTATCTAAAGCGGGACAGAGGGAAAGGGGGAAAGACTAGTTTGTGTGTGTGTGTGTGTGTGTGTGTGTGTGTATTCATGCATGGCACAGAGAGTTTAGGAATCACACCTAATACCTACAAACTGGGGATTTTGCTCATGCTCTCCAGTTTGCCTGGTTTCCATTCATTGATCCTCTGGGGCTGACCCTTTGAACCATGGTCTGGCGCACCTCTCTGACATGCTAACAGCTTGTCTGTTTGTGAGAGAGAAGGGTCTTTTGTCTCTGTTTAACTATCAATTTGATAGTTTGATGGTGGGAAGAGTAACAGTGTCAATTTCTGGTTCATAACTGTGCATGTCTTTACAATGAACTTCTTGAATGGCTTGTGACTGATGCCAGGCCAGGTATGTTCACTTACAGGACAAAAACCAAGCCATGAAGTCCAAGGAACTCTCTATAGACCTCTGTAATAAAACTGAGGTGAGGCGTAGATCAGGGCAAAGGTATAAAACGGTTTATAAATCTCTGAGGGTTCCCAGGAGAACAGTGGCCTCAATAACAGTGAAACTGAAGAAGTTTGGAACCAGTACTCTTCCTAACCCTAACCCTAACTCTACTGTCTGGTCAAACTGAGGAACCGGGCAAGAAGGGCCTTGGTCAGGGAGGTTCACAAGAACCCAATGGTCACTCTAAAAGAGCTCCAGAGGTCCTCTCCAGTGATGGGAGAACGGCCTGTAGGACGACCATCCCAGCAACACTCCATCAATCAGGCCTTTATGTTAGAGCGGGTGGACGGAAGCCTCTTTGAGTAAAAGGCATATGACAGCCCTTTGTGAAAACTGAAATATCCTGTAGTTCTAAAGCCAGATGCAGGCTGACGCCAACCGCCCTCTGTGCTTCAGTGTGAGCATGACATTACATCATGGACTAAGGTCACAGGTCTTGGTCAGAGCTGCGGAGATACATAGAGGCTTACATTGTGCCCTCTATAGCTGTTGAAGGATAATGAGTCGAGCCAAGCACTGAGGCAGTGTTTCCTACATATCTGTCTGCCGTTGATCTCAAACGAGCCGTTGTCTTATTTTTTTATAGAGCCGAGGAGGAGGGAGAAAACATCTGTGAGAGTAAGAGCGGCAGACCAAATATAAACCATTTCCATGAGAAAGTGTAGAGAGGAAGAGATGAACATTCTTTGATAGCCAGGCAGGAAGAATGCAATAGAAAATGAAGATGAAGCTGGAACAGAGGGGGAAAAAAATTAAAGAAACAGAAGGAAGTCCCCAGATTACATTGTTGAATCTTCCCAATCATCATGGAAAATCTCTGAGCTGGTCCGGAAGGATGGTGACATTTGAAAACGACTTACCCCCACATACATCTTCTGAAGCTAATAAATCGGCTTTGTCCTTCTTCTGTCAAAGTTATGCAGGATATTTTGGGCACACATTTAAATTAGCTTGCCTTGTTAAAAACCTCTTATAAAGCCAATACAGTCCAATAGTCCTACTTAAAAAGGACAAGTAAATATATAACATTGACAGGAGGGCCTGTGCAGCCCAAAGTATATCAGTAGCATTGCCTTTGATGAGCGCTGTTGCAGTGGTAGCAAGTCAAGAGGCAGAAGCAGTGGCCACTGATGTGATGAGGAGTGGAGCTCAGAGTCAGACCGCCACACCAAGACACACAGCGACTGAACAGAACAAGGTGGGATGAACAGCTGGATTATAACTACTGCCATGAACAGAAGTCCTGCTGAGTGTTGCCTTTGCTGCCTCAGGGATACTGCTCTCTTCACTTAGAACAGCCTGGACAGTTAGAAACTATATAATCCCACTGTGAACTGAACAAGCTTTTAAATAAGAATTTGGATTACTTTATGGATTCTATCACTTCCAATATCGCAGACCCGTCAATGAAATATTCTTAATTGATGTTTATGCCTCCACGCCGGCGCCGGCCAGGGACTTATGTTTTCAGCATCATGTTTCTGGGTTGTCTGTCATAAATAACATAAATTTGGCATCAGTGCAGCTTTTTATACATAGTAATTGATACAGTTAGTTTACTATTTACTTGTATTCAGTTTTCTTCTGCTTTCATTGGTTATTTACATTAGCTGTGAGTAACATGGATAGAAACAGAAAACACTAAAGTAGAAACTGAATAGAAACATGTTTTTGTTGTTGGTTTGTTTTCCTTTCCTGATGGAATTGGCTGACTGTGTCGGGTCTGTTTCATACTTTGTGAGCAATATGTGGAGCAAGGCAGAGGACAGTGTGAGGGACATGCTTTTCATAGAAAAATGTGTGGTTAAAAAAATGTTAACGCATGCTAAGTTAGTTGTAACGTCAGAGATTCAATAGCTGTGAGACTTGACCCAGTTGTGAGACCTGTGAGACCACTTCAGACCTGATTCACTACCCACAAAGTTGCCAATTGATTTTCAGAAGTCCAGTTCCAGGTTTAAGGATTAGATAGATAGATAGATAGATAGATAGATAGATAGATAGATAGATAGATAGATAGATAGATAGAGAGATAGAGAGATAGACGAGTCTCCTTGAGTCGCACAGCCAAAGTCCAGACTTAAACCTCAAAAAACGACTTTTTTATTTTCTAAACTGTCCAATCAATTCAATTTGCCACAGCTGGACTCCAACTCATTTCTAGACACATCTCAGGGATAATTAAAGCAAAAAGGATGTATCTGACCACAGTTTGGATCCACAGCAAAAGGTCTGAATACTTCTGTTAATGAGAGATTTCAGTTTTTGATTTTCAATGAATTTGCAAAAAATGTCTTGCGGTAAAAGCAAAGGGTGCATATGAAAAGCAAGAAGCACTATGCTTTCATAATTAAAGTGAAGGTCAGAATGGAAGTCTGTGTTTATACGGACACACTAAATGCATGATTTCTTGTTCTTTAACTTTAATGCTTGAATGCATCAAACCCAAGGAGGACATTTGGTGGATGGTCAGGACAGAGTGTTTACTCTGAGGCGAGGAGAAATGGAAGTGGAATCATTGTTGTAGGAACAAGTGGACAGTGAGGGATCCACAGATACTGTATACAGTAATAAAGACACAGTTCACACTCACACTTCACATGGAGTCTCCCTCACAGATCCTTCCAGTCTGCCAAGAGAAAAGAGGAGACAGACATGCTTGGAAGCTGGACAAATATAATCTGATATATAAATAGAGTAATCAGGACACCCACTTACACATACACACACACACACACACACACACACACACACACACACACACACACACACACACACACACACACACTAACACTCACAGAGGCTTGGGATCAAACCATACTCTGACTGTCTACCTTCACTCACTGAAACATCCACCAGTACAGCTTATATTTACCTGGTGTGTCATGCAAAAGACGGGATTCAGAAAGGCAAACAAAAAATGAGTCATGAATACCCACAAAGTGGATAGAATAGGAGAGAGTGAGGGGATTAATGAGGGATAGCCAAGCTTTGATAATGCTGAGCCCGCCCGTGCTCCCTGAAAGCACTTTGTTTAGCCCTTATTGCCAGTTGCCATCTGTTATGATCTAGTTGCCAGATTTGCCCGGAGCAACATCATCAATCCCCCTCTTTCAGCTTTTGATCTGTAAAAGCAAAATGCAGCTATTCCTGACTCCAGTCAAAAGCCGATATATGTCATGACGGACTGTGACTCCCATGTAACCCTGAGGGTCCTCTGTTGTCATATTGTCATGTTGGCCACTTCCCACTCCTCATAGGATGTAACGACCTGTCCTTGCCTCAGTGCATCTCCAAAATAGACACAGAGACGAGGACATCTCTGCTGCACTGAGGCTTAAGTGACAGATTTCACTGTGCATATACAACTTCAATTGGTATCCTACTTTTATGTTGTGCTGCACATAGACAGTGCTGCAGTGCCTCTGCTCAGAAACATGTCTTATGTACTGTGATGTCACCCTACACTACCACAGCACAGTGTACTCTGTGATCCCTGCATATTCACTGTGCATCACAACTGTTCAAAGGTTGATTCTCTCTTTAACATTCATCCGGTGTTTCTCTTGTCTCTTCTCTTTGTTCATTTGCCTCTCACCTGTCTCTTCCTTCCCTTTATTTCCTTCATTAAATTCAATCCACCTGTTCCTCTCACCTCTGTGTCCCCTCCTGCTGACAACGCACCTCCGTCACTCTCGGCAAGGCCGGGCCAGTCTGCACGGCAAGTCCTCCCTGCGGATAGAGAACGTGCGCTCAGACGACCAGGGCTGGTACGAGTGTAAGGTGCTGATGCTGGAACAGCAGTATGACACCTTCCACAATGGCAGCTGGGTGCATCTAACCGTCAATGGTAAGAACCATCAGCATATATTATTCAAACTGTTCAATAGAAACACCAGACTTGATACAGATGTGTGTATGGTACAGATGTGGACCGCTCTTTTATTTGTACAACTTATTCAGTATCAAGCGTCTGTAATGATGCACTTGATGTCGATGGGAATGCTATGCAATATTTTTCTACAGGCGTGAGGATGGTTATAATAATGATTATTAGTGTAACTACTGTAGCAGCTTTGGCTACTGAAGATTTTTTAAGGGCTCTGTTAACCTTGAGATGTGCAGACATTCAGTGCAAACACAAACACTTGCATGCACACACACACACACACAAACACACACACACACACACACACACACACACACACATACACAATATTACAGACAACTGGGACTTTAAAGGTCAGGCTTTCTCAATACCATTTCTTATGCACAAGAACATAAAATCAGATTAACAGTGTGTGATTCTGCAGGACTTTCGGATCATATGGCTGATGAAGGTTCCACTCAGACTATCACAGAGTTTTAATTGAGTAAATTCAATTACAGACACTGTTATCAACGGGAATTAAATTAATTCTTAATTGGCCAGAAAGACTGTAAGGCTGGCACGTACAACTTAACAAACAATTGTTTGTAGCTAATTATTATAGCAAAGAAAAACATGTTGGGACAGCAGTGAACACTCACATATTAATACACAGATTAAAAATGTAATAGTAGTAATGATAGACATGAGTTAGCTTATCTGAATGTATATATACTTCTTTATTTTAACTACATGTTAAGCAGATTGGAGCAATCAAGGGCCATAAATGCAGAATTTGGAGAGATGAGGGCGCCCTCAAAGACCCATGGGTCCTAGTGCAGCGGCACTGGCTGTTTTTTCTCCACTCATTAGTAGTATTGTGACACTGCATTAACAGTTTTGGCTGTGACCAACAACTACTGTCAATACTGGTTAATCTGTTGATTATTTGTTCAATATCCTAATGAACTGTTCTGCTATAAGGGGGGGGCGCCTGTAGCTTACAGGTTAAGTAGCTGACCATGACTCACCGGGCTGCTGGTTCGACTCCTTTGTTGCATCTCTTTTTCTTGATATCTCTCTACTGCCAATAACAAAGGAAAAGCCTTGAGCAAGGCCTTTAAACCCAACTGCTGTGGTAGAGCTTATCAGAAGCCAGAAGGTCAGACTGTGGTTGTATTGGGCAGCCTCCAGGTGTAAATGTGTGCAACTGTGTGAATGCGATCACACAGTAAAAGAGAGCTTGCCTCTCAGTGAAACTACCCTGAATAAATAAATGTAAAAAAAAAAAAAAAAAGGAGAGAAAAGAAAAGCAGCAATTTCTCACCTTTTAGAATATAAAGCTAAATTCTCTAAATTCAAACTTTTTTTTAGAGTAACTTTTTCTAAGGGATGATCTGGGCACATTTACAGTCCCCATAGTAAGAACTCTTTGAAGAAATCTTTGGACAAAGGACAGAGTTGTCTCTGAGGAAAACACAGTAGCCTCTACATGCTATGTGTCTCTGGAGAAGAGAACCAGACAAACCACCTGAGTGTAAAATAAGTATCTTACTGCGGACGTATACTCTCCCAGGACTCAGAATCAGATATTCTCACCTTCTCTTGTCACAGTTGCTCAAGCATTTATCAACTCACCTAATCAGACTGTATATGATGATGCATGTTGCTGTGGTAACAGACACACCACAGACCCCACCTCCTCCTTGTGGTCATGGCACATTAGCTCAGTTTTATCAGCGTTGCTCTTGTTCTGTTTGACTTTGCCTCAACGCTTCTCTCTCTTAGAGGCATCAGACTGCCTCTTTTCTGTCTCTGTCTTCATGTCCATCAGTCCTCCACTAGCCTTTATTGCTACGCTGCCATGTTAGACATGAACCGCAGTACAGAACTACCAGTTGTAGTAGTCAGACAGTGGTGTCGTACAGTACTCAGTTGACTGAGTTGCTAGTTGAGGTGAACTGTCGCAGTGATCTGCCAAAATAAGAGAGACTAGAGTTTGTTGTGTTTTTTGTTTTGAATAGTGAAGCGCTTTAGATTTAGATTGACTTCATTGTCCACCTCAGTGAAAATTTGTCTTCAGCCTCTCCCAAAGAATGTTCAATAAAAATACATACAATCCACACAACCAAACATAGCATCCAAAACATACATGTACAACATACAGTAGTGCGAATGAAAAGGTAGGTTGAATAAATAGATACCAGAGAGCCAATCCTGTGAAATAACAACATGAGTAACAAGTGTTCCCAAGTGCAGTCATTATGTGTTCAATGCCTGTATGGCATAGGGAATAAAAGACTTCTTATATATGTTGGCCCTTGGGGCCCTGAATCGACGGCCAGATGGAAGAAATTCAAACAAAGAGCAAGAGAAGCTCAGGGTCAGCAGGCAAGCCGCGTGCCCTCCATAATCTTAAGGTCTTGTGGAATCAAATCACAAACTACTGAGAACAGTAGTTTCAAAACTGGACTTGATACATGCAGATACATTAATTCCAGTTTTGAAACATGATCCCACCACAAAGTTTCTTTACATCTTAATCACCCTGTCCTCCCTTCTGCTTTTGTTGAATAGGGAATATGTTTAAAGGGGCTATTCTAAGTATTATAAGTTTTCGCCGCTGCTGAACGTTGTCTTTGCAGGGAGCGGGTGGTGGTGGCCATCTTCTCTATATCACGAGAGGTAATAATATGCCCTCTGAGCAAAGCTACAGTCTCCAGGGCAGATTGACAGTGAGTCACTATCAAAAAGGGACGTGACAGGCCGGGGCTATCTGGCTAGCATGCTAACTTCAGTAGAAGAAAAGATGTAATGGAGACAAGAGTTAACATTGGTGTTGCTTTCCATCTCTGGAGACAGCTCATGGTGAGTAATGCAAGAAAGGTTGATGCGGAACATTTCTTTTAGACTGGTAAGTAAACAGCTGTTAATGCTAACTAGTTAGCTATGTAGCAATGAATTTGTGGGTTTTTAGTGGTTCATTTTTTTTACTCAGATAATAAAGACGAGGCAAGATGTCCTTGGGTGGAGGTCAATATGAGATAAACTCTTAGCAATAAAAGTGAAAGCTAGCTATGTTTAAAAATAGCCTTTAAGATGGAATGTGTTGTGGATGGGTGGCGACCACTCAGCAGTCAGGCTCTTTGAGAAGGTAGAAGTTCACATTGAGGACAAGAAGTGGCAAGGGAACGCCCGCTTCACAGATCACCTGATTCACTGACAGCAAAGGTGAGGCTGCTGAGAGCCCACTGAAGCTTGCTCGCTGAAATAAAGGCGAAAGGAGTCTTTCCTCATCCTTTGGTGGAGGGATATACAGTGGTGAAGTGGCGGCAGGGGTCACGTAACCAGGGCTCTGGGGAGTCCCTGCTACTTTACCGGTTGCTGATGTCATCCACATTCAGCTCCCACCTCTGCTTGTCTTGCAGGAAGAGGGAGTCCATGTTGGATGCCCAGACTTTGATGGCAGCAGTGGTGTGTTCTGCACTTTGGCAGATGTGCTGTTAGTAGTTGGATGTGTGTCTCTCAGAGCTGTCATGCTGGAGCAACATGTGCATGTATGTACAGAAAAACATGATTCATCAGTGTCTGTAGAGGTCATCTAGGATTTACTCGTAGGCCTTTGTAATTTTCATCGTAAAAAAATTGAGTAGCGTGTATTCTTTACTTTATCTTTCATTGAAGTCCAAGATTTTACTTTCAGCCTTTTGATGAATACGAGCTCAGCTTCTCTGTGGTGGACTCATCTTGTACATGCAGATTTTCTGATCATAGAAATCAGAGGATTAGCGCTCAAGCCTTCAAGGCCAAACTCCCTCAGGCAGAGAAGCCAGTGTGAAATAGAGCTGAAAGAAACTATATAAAAAAAGGTTAAATGTGATCTACGAGGTATCATCTACTGAATCCATCCAAGCTACACATCCAAGTTTCTGTCAGTATGGTGAATAATACAGTACTGGCAGGATGTAGTTTAGATATTACTCACAGTGAACATGTAACATGTGCATCCTTCACCTGGGCATTAGCATTGAATTCTTAACTAGGTGTTTCAGCACCATATTTCAAAGTGTGTCTGATACTTTCAGAAATTGCAGTCACAGAATCTTTTAGTTTCAGGGCCCTGCTACATACCCATGCTGCATGGAGCTTCAGCAGTGCAGTCCTCTATTTATAGCCCCCCCATTTGCAATCCACCTCTCCCTATCATTGTCAAACATCAGCGGTTGTCAGTGATTACTCTGTGCACTTTAGCTGTCAGCCTTGTTGGCACTGAGGGAGTAAGTGATGCATATAGATTCTGCGTGAGATGCATATAGACCGTGGGTGAGAATGAGCTGTATCGTGCTCATGCTTTTCCTCCACAAATTGTCACCTCTGTTTCGTTCCTGTGAACTTACATCGCCCTCAGACTCCTTCCAGGCAGAGTGTGACTGGAGAACAGGAGGAGCAGGAAAACAGGAAGTGTTTGTTGGAGTGATGTAATTATTGTGCAAGCAAATTGTTTGAATAATTGTTAGATTTTAGGAAAGAAACAAAAGACAAAGTACTGCGTAGTAAAGTTAATAAAATGGGTATACATGTATGGATAGATGGAAGTATGAAGAGGATTCACACAGTCCAGTGGGAAGTACCCCAGTTTCTAGCTTCTTAGGACAACACTGTCCACTTTTTTTTTTTTTTGTTCCTAAGATAATTTAGACCACCACTGTTACCCTGTTTTCCATCACAGTTCAGGCCCCAGTCCAGCATGAGGTGATGCCAAAGAAGCAAGGTTCATATCTCCTAGGGTTAGTCTTCAGCTGCTCCCCCCAAAATAGCCTCAACACACCCTCCCGCCTGCCATCCCTGCAGCAGAACTCTGCAGTGCCTGCATGCTGCACAACAGCACCAGTCTCTCTTTCTCCTCCTCTCCTGGTGTCTTTCTTTCCCGCTTTTACCTCTGCCGCCTCTCTGTGCCTCCCTGCCTCTTCCCTCATCTTTTTCTCCCTCTATAATGAGCTTACACACACACACACGCACGCACGCACACATGTTACCTCAGCACAGGTTGAGGTCTTTGAGGGAAACGGGATAAAAATGTCACTGTGCCCCCTCCTCATCATGGTCTAAAAACAGATTTACACATGACCACTAGCCACTGCTTATCCCACACAGGATTAACAAACCACTGTGTCCAAACCTCCAAGACAAATTGCTGCATTAAAAAATATCATCCTCTTAAAATCTAAAACGCTTATACACCTATTTCCCCAACAGTTTTACCTGTGGTATTATTTTGGACTTTGAGAGTGTGAGGACTCCACTTAGACAAAGATATTACAGAATAATAATAACTGCCCCCCCTTCATTTTGGTGAATTGTAGATGCCATTTTTGCCACACCTGCAGCTGTTGAGTATTTGTGTGGCCAGATGTGATGCTGTGCCTCTTTATATTACTGCTGTGTTATTTTAATAAGACTGAAATATGAACAGCTCTTACCATCAACGTGTCACATTAATGTATTGCTTTCTCTACATTTGTACTAGTTTAGGTTTTGCACAAAGATCAACAGCTCGTCAAACAATAAGTTATTGTCATGAATGGTTATCATAATAAGTCTGTAGTTGTAAATGTTAATAAACAGTTTATAAATTAATTGTGGTCCAGATGTCCTGCAGCTCCTCTCAAGTCCATTGGCGAGGTCTGAATTACAGTGTTAGCTTGAAAGACAAGCAACAATGTTCCATAACCTGGCCACCCAAATTTTTTTTCTCAATAAATGGGTTTTAACTGCTCTATAAGGCATCAGTAAATGGTTCACCAGATTAGGCAGTAATAAGACGTTATTTACAGTTTATAAACCGTTTATAAATTTCTCTATGTTTGAAAATTGCTGGAAACCTTTGGGATAATGCAAGTACACAACTCAAAAATACATAGGTGTAGTCATTTTTAGACATTTTAATGTGGAAAAGTTACAGATTATAACTTTAAGAACACTGAGGCATTGCCTACTATAGTAAAGACTACAGTAAGAAGCTCTGCTTATCTCTCACTTTAGGTTCACTCTTATGTTTCTGTTTGTACTTTCAGATTGCAGCCTTATCTTACTGTTTACTGATCGCAAACCCAGCTTTTGGGAGGCTTTTATTGTGAAGCAGCTGTAGGAAATGCATTTCAGGGAGGACTAGAACAAACAGAAACAGCCACATTGAGCTGTTAGAGGAAAAACTGTGAGCGACAGACTCTGCTGTGGTTTGTGCAAACCAACACACCTCCACTGTGTCTTTTACCTGCCGCACAGTGATGTGGAAGAAAACTGGCACCATGTCAGCACAGCTGGAACGGCCGTGGTTGCTCACGGCACAGCTGAGCCCAAACATTCCCAACCCTATCAAATAAAGGCCAAAGGGAATACAGACAGTCTAGTTCTGGTTTACTGAGCAATAACAATAACAAGCTTGTAGGGTAGAGAAAGCTTAGACAGTCAAGGCTATTTTCACAGTAGATAAATAGTTATTCATTTGACATCCTACTGAGAAAATGCCTAATGTTGTGATTGCTTTAACAGCAACAGAATTGTCTTTGATTGACATTTAAGTCTATGAAGATTCAACCAAAACTACTGCTCCTTCAGTGTCTAACCCAGGAGACCCAGGTCATTAGAAATGCTCAGTATATGATTAAACACAGACATAAATTATCTATCAAAAGCGTGAGCAGCTCAGCAGCTCCACATGTGTCTTCTGTGTAGCTGTTCAGCTACAGGATTGAGTTGTAGGTCACCCGCTTTTTGGAAGTCTTCAGAGCCCAACACACACTGACTGTGGTTACACTCTTAAAACACATAAGGACTAAGCACGTGGGCGTTCTTTTCAACTTGGTGGTTATGCTGCTCACTTCCCTGTTTTTATGGTAGCTACGTTTTCTCTTCTGAGCAAGTTAAATTTTAGTGCGTCTTTAGGATGACACGTGCTGATTCCCATACAGAAATGTAACGTATGACATATATGTCCCTATATCAAGAGTGATGTTGCCATATACTGTATATTAACTATAAGGGGATACGTTATTATGACAGATGTACATCCTCTGGATATATGAAGAAATACCCATAGTAAAATTTATAAATATATTAAAACTATCTATCTATCTATCTATCTATCTATCTATCTATCTATCTATCTATCTATCTATCTATCTATCTATCTATCTATCTATCTATCTATCTATCTATCTATCTATCTATCTATCTTTCTTTTAAGCATACATACATACATATTTTTATGCACTAGACATATACGTCAATATATGAAATTGTTCATATTTTGAATAGGTTTAATATATAATTTTAAGATATAATTACATGTAAGATTTTTTCTTCATATTTACATATTTTTAATACATTTAGCATGTGTGCATATATTACATTTGGATATGGGTTTCATGTGTGGTAAAAATCTCAGAAAGATGCTGAGATCCTGAAAATTAGCAGTCAGCCATTTTTTCTTGGTGGACCACTTTACTTTAAATTTGTGATTATTTTTCCCAGTGGTTTGGTTTATAGTGGCTGGTGGCTATTGAGGATTTAAGGATACTACTTTTTTCTTCAATAGTCAGATTTTCAAGTTTGTGCTGTAGAGTATAATCCACTTTTCTCATAGCCACTGCCAACTATGAGCAGGTGACAACGACTTTACTTGGCAAAACGCCAATCAAACTGTAGTGAGGCAACAGGCAGCCAGAACCACCTGATATCAAACTTTCATTGCCAAAGACTCTTGGCGCTTTGACTTTGTGAGCATGGGGCTGTCCCCAAATGGCACAATTAAGAACTCAATTTTAAAACTATTGATGTATAAATACACTAATCAGCCATAACATTATGACCAGCTGCATAATATTGTGTAGGTCCCCCTTTTGCCTCCAAAACAGCTGTTCTGACACCTTTCTATCAGAACCAGCATGAACTTTTTCAGCAATTTGTGCTACAGTAGCTCTTCTATCCTTCGCTCCCCACGCACATCAATGAGCCTTGGGCGCCCATGACTCTGTCGCCGGTTCACTGGTTGTTCTTCCTTAGACCATTTTTGGTAGGTACTAGGAACATCCAACAAGACCTGCAGTTTTGGAGATGCTCTTTCATCTAGCCATCACAATTCTGCCCTTGTCAAAGTCGCTCAGATCCTTACGCCTGCCCATTTTGCTTCCAACACATCAACTTCGAGGACTAAATGTTCACTTGCTGCCTAATATATCCCACCCACTGACAGGTGCCATTGTAACGAGATAATCAATGTTATTCACTTCACCTGTCAGTGCTCATAATGTTATGGCTGATCGCTGTATATGAAGCCACACTTTTCAATACAATACCATTGCCTCTAAAGATGTGGATATGTTTATGGGAGGGTTGGGGGCAGCAGCACTGTCAACCAACAGGAGTCATAGCTCATGAATAAAGCTTTTGTTATGTCGGTGAGTTCAACAACATAGTGTTTTTACTAAAGTCTCCTTTGGTAAAAAAAAAAAAAAAAAAAAGGTCACTTTTTAAAAATGTAATTAATCAATAACATAGCTTGTGAGTAGAATGCTTTGTAGAGGCTAGCTATAAGTTATTGGGAGTTTAGTGTCCTTGAAAGCATCACCGAGTAGAGTTATAAAAAGTAGTAACTGCTCACAGCTGCTGTTCACTCAACAGTAATGTAACTTTGGCAAAAGGTGAAGGTGAGCAAGTTTCATGACTCTGCAAACCAATTATCATGGTGCACCGAATTGTTTTTCCTCAAAAAGTCAAGTGTTTGCAGTTTATAGTTAAAGGATTAAATATGAAAAAGGTATCATGATTGAAACTATATTATAACATTACAATAACAATAATCCCAGATGATATCTGCTGTATTCTGTTATGTTAATATACATTATTATATATAAATATATCTCCGTTCTACTGTCTAATTGCGTTTTCAATCAAAGATATTGAAAAATAAAAAAAGTGAATACATAAATGATAAATGTAGGTGTAAGTGTCTGTAAGAAGCTGCGCGGTTGGAAGACTTTGATTGTTCCAGTCTCTGTGGCGTGCCGCATAGAATTAGCACTATGGCCTGGCTTATGGCTGCAGATGGAACGACATGTTAGCAATTGAGAGGCTACAGGATTACACATGTAAGCAGATCAGCTTCAGTCCTAAAGTGATTAGATTGAGAATATCAAAACAGGAATTATGACCGAACAAAAATCTGTATTGAACCGCTGACATTATTGCCGTTTGTCTGTGTGTGTGTGTGTGTGTGTGTGTGTGTGTGTGTGTGTGTGTGTGTGCGTGCGCTTGTGTGTGTGGATAGAACAGAGATAGTTCGGGTTAAATGGGGGCAGGGAAGTCAGAGAACACAGCTTAAGCGTGTTTTGGTAGGAAGACTTGCCAATTGTCTTGTATGATCATCCCTTCCCATAATCTAGACAGCCTCTGAGCTAAAGAGGATTTAGAAAAATGGTTTTACAAAACGCAACATGTCCGGCGCATCTCTCCCCATCTTCACACCCGATTCAAGTGTAAAAGCCCTGAAAAGAAAGGTGAACAATGTTTTTTTTTTTTCTTTCGTTCAAATGGATCAGTGATGAGATATTAAGGCATATTAAAGTGATAGTTCGGGTTATTTGATGTGGGGTTGTGTGAGGTAGTTACACATAGTCAGTGTATTACCTGCAGTAGAGAGTTTAGAGGAACAGTGATGTTCTGCTGTGGACGGGGTCATCCACAAAAAGGTGTTTTAGCCACTTTTAAAAAATACTCCCAAAAAAAAAGCTAATACTGGTTCAAGTGTTGATTTATTTTGAATATTTTCACCACTTTATCTTGCCTTCAAATAGCCCTTTCCTTTGGAACTACATTTTTTCAACCATTGAACTACCATAGTCCCACGCTCTGTCTGATGCAAACAGATGATTTGATAATATGGTACTTCTACAATTCGCAAACTGTAGCTCCAAAGAAAGGGTTGTTTGATGGCAACATAAAGCAGTGAAAATATTCAAAGTAAAACGTACACTCCAACTGATATTGTTATTTTCTGTGGGCATTTGTTTAAAGTGGCTAAAACACACAGCTCATCACTCAGGTTCTGTGTCTCAGCCAGTTCTCCCGGCCGCTTCTTTGAACAGGGATCACGCTGATTTGAATCTACTGCAGGTAAAACGCTGACTATAGATAAGTACCTTACACAACCTCATGTCAAATAACCTCAACTATCACTTTAATTTATCAACCTTTATCATACGCATTTAATTCGATGTCTGATCATAAATGGAGACACTTGGAGAAGCACAAACAGCATAAACACAACTTTGAGTCTTCGAAAAGGACAAGAACAACTTCCCCTGCTTATTAAAACCACTCTCTAGCCGTAGAAAATGTCAAACCTGTCTCTCCTCCTGTGAGAAAGGGACAGGTGGGCCTCTGCAAAGGTGTTTAAGATTGCAAACAGGCTTTCACTAACTTCTCTTAAGTGTCTGTTGTGCATATAAATGCATAGGCATGTTCTGTTGCTGCATATGCACTTACAGCACCAGCAGCAGCTCATCTTCCTGTTGTGACAAGCACACTCACTTTCTGTACTGTTACACATCTAAAATCATGAGACATGTTCAACCGAGCAGAGAGCGAAGGCGAAGCCACTGAAGGTTTACACACACACACACACACACACACACACACACATGCAGTATTGAGTAGTCTCTTGGTGACTTGTTTGATCGGCCGGTCTCCTGCTGTTATGTACACATGGCCAGCCGGTCCCTCAAAGGAGTCAGAAGTTTTTATTCTACTGGGGAAGAAAATACCTTTAAAGATTTAAATGTCTTCTCTTAGAAACAGCACTTTAATGTTTCATGAGATGTTTGCAATGATTGAGGCGTTTCACTGGTTTTATTTATTTATCTGTTTCCTGGCTCACTGGATACATTTCAGGTGACAGTACAGCAAAGTTTCAATGCATTTCTCCAAAGAGCTCTCTTCAGTCAAATTTACTCCTCCACATCTTTAGTGAATGTCAAGGTGAAAACATTTTTAAGTTTATCATCGGAACAGTGCAAATACAAAACTCTGTGATTGCTGACTCAGCTGTTTAGAGAAAATGGCAAGAAAAAAAAAGTGTTTGCAGTCTTTATGTAGCCTTTGCTAATGAAATAGCTTTTAAATAGATAGATACTTGAGGGAAATTCAGGCATCCAGTAGATTACATGACACATAAAACAGCCATTACCCACCAAATACACAAATATAAGAAGGTTAAGAGCAGAATAAAAATATGCATAAATAACTAGATAGAAAAAATTAACTGCACAGCATTGTTACTTGTCATGTAACTGGGCGGTCTCTATGAAACCATATGTGCAATGAATAGAACAGTTTAGATGTAGAACATACAGATGCCTGTACAGATACAAATGCCTGTTGTGCCCAGGGCTCAGCACATGAACGTTTGCTCACCAGTCTCCCCCAGAACACTACAGAATAGAATACAACACTGACAAGAGAATGGTAAAACATCAGCAGAGGTTTCTTACAGATGTTGAAAGACGTGATATTCCAGAATCCCATATTAAATTGCATGGCCTATAACAATACAGCAACCATCTGTTCTAGAAAAGATGATTCTATAAATACTGGAATACTGAAAGATCATAATCTCAATGATAAGACAGTCAGGTCATTAGTTGCTACTATTACAGTAACTCTGCAAACACATCACCACTTTCTTGTCCCTGTGCTGAGAACAATTTGTGTATTTAGGAGGCATGAACATGTAATGAGAACCTATTATTGGAAATGTAATCAACTTCAAGGAGGACATTTTTTTTTCCCACTCCCCCATGCATGTTCATTAAGCCAAAATATGTGACAGCTGGTCTCCTTCTCCTGCACAGTCTCCTGGCAACCACAACATACCAGTTCATGATATAGTATAAATAAATATCGCGCCAGTGCACGTTCTTATGTGTGTCAGTGCAGCTACATTAAGCTAGCAGTGCAGTTTTGTGCTCATTTGTGGAGTTTTTGCCCGGGGCTTTGAAAGCACTGAGTAATGCTCACTCACTGTGCAGTGTGGTTGGGGCGGCTTTGGCTAATCAATGTTCAGCAATAAACAAGAAAGTTGCAAGAAAGGATTGCACCTACAACTGGACAGAGGCAGCACAGCAGATGTATAAGTCATCATATTTAACCAATTCAAACCGAAGAATTTGGTTATTTAATACAACTGACCTTCAAGAATGTGGCTCTATGTATCTGAACAGAAATGTGTCTTTACTTCTTAGATGTACTGACTGTTAGTGTTGTTTCAGTAAGAGTAACAACAGCAGTCATGTAGCTGCCATTGGACTGGTCTGTGTTTGCGTTTGCTTACCGCAGAGTGTAATCAGGCATTTCCTTTTGCTGTGAGTCAAACCTTCACACCAGTGCGACCGTGTACCAGGGAGAAATCAGAGTCATCATACACAGATGAACACAGAATAAGTAGTGGTTTAATTTATATGGCCGATATGCTATTATTATGACAAATACCTATAGCAACTACCTCTGGGGCTGAAAAAAAAGTGCTAAAAACTGCAGTTCCTCTTGTGGCCACTTGAGTCTGGTTCCATAAGTGAATCACTCCCCATAGACTCCCATGTTAAAATATCCAACTTAACAGCAGAAATAAACATGTTTACAGCTTTGTACAAAGAACAGTTTTGGTCTCTTTAGCTAATTTCCTCCTTCAAGACAATTGTAGTTGGGTGAATTATTATAAAGCTCACCCAATTAGATTTTATTAAAGCTTAAAGTTATGTATAATTGAGGGCGTGTTGGTTTGAGTGACAGGTGGGTGACCGGCATTCACTGAAGCCTTGGCTTCACACATGCCCCAAAACTGTTTTACAGAAACTCCACGGGTGACGTCACAGAGGCTATGTCCATCTTTACTTACCGTTTATAGTCTGTCACTGTTATAGTTCATAGTTACAGTTTATATTGGGTCAAAACAAGAATTGTAAAGGAAAAAGCCTATTAACTATGTTGTCACTGTGCTTAATCCTTTTGATTGATTCTTTTTCTCTCTACCTTTCTCCCTGTCCTCTGACCCCTCAGCCCCCCCCACATTCACAGATACGCCACCTCAGTATGTAGAGGCCAAGGAGGGGGGGAGCATCACTTTGACCTGCACGGCCTTCGGCAACCCCAAACCCTCTGTCAGCTGGCTGCGGGAAGGCAATCTCATGGTCAGCAGTGCCAAGTATAAGGTATGCCATGTTCAGACTATAATAGTAATACAAACAACAACAACAACAATAACAATGAGTAAAATTGCACTTGTATGTTGGGACAGAGGGAAAAATGATTATCATTGTAATAACTTGGCAGAGTTGTAAAAGCTCGCCTCATACTAATGTAAACCCTTGTACATTATTTTGGAGTCTGATGCCTTCAAACTGCACTTTGGACAATATATCATCTGCTCGCCAGTATCTGAGGCAACTCAGGCCCCTACCATTTATCATCGCTCAGGTAAACACAGACACTGTGTACACTTCAAACGGCTGACCTTTATAAAAGGTAATGCAGCCGAAGCAGGTAATGGGGATGGCAAGTAGCAAAGTCAGCAGGCAGGCAGAGTTCAGCAAGGGGTTAGGCAAGAATCTCGACAAGGCAAGAAGGGAGCGGGCAAAACGTAAGTCGAAAAAAGAATAAACAACTAGTTTAATGAGGCTGAATATAGAGCCGTGGAAACAGACACCACAGCTTATGGAAGAAGGGGCAGCTGCTGGAGCTTCATTACAGCTGCAGCAGAAAGAGAGGCCCTGCAGCTGGGGCGGGTTGAGTTTATCCATGATGGATAAAAGAGCATAGCACAGTTTGTTTTGAGCTTGTATGAACAGAAAAGCTGATGCTGAAATTAAAATACCAATATATTTGGAAGAAATCTAGCTTCCTGGTATAAAGTTTGAAGCAGATATTTGTTGCTGCTGTCACAAGGTGGAGTGTAGACATGTGGAACTTGAACCAACACCGTATGGAGGAGGAAGCGGCTGCCACGCCTTCGTGACAGCTGCAGCCGAGAGAGAGGCCATGCAGCCGGGGTGGCTCGCTCTGCAGCTATCGGTGATGTCTGCTGGGACGTCTGTACGACAGATTCACACTGATGGAGACAAAAGTGAAGTTTCCCTTTTATGATGCTTCCGCGCTGCTGACAGTCAGGGCCAGAGGCGTTATGTGTTCGGGGTGTCTGTCTGTACCATTCTTGTGAGGATGATGTCTCAGGAACGCCTTGAGGGAATTTCTTCAAATTTGGAAAAAATGTTCACTTGGCCTCAAGGATGAACTGATAAGATTTGGTGCTCAAAGGTCAAGGTAACAGTGACCTCACAAAACACACTCACAATTCATAGGCTAATTATGACAACATTTTAAACAAATGTCTAATAGGATAAACAGATGAAGTGATGACATACAGTATACATTATATCCAAAAGGTCAGAGGTCAACTTCACTGTTATATTCTGCAAAAACACTTTTGGTCATTATTCAATGGTGTAACTCAGGAAGGGGACTGCTAACTATGGCATACAACCAAGAAGCAGGAATTCCTTTTTATTTATTTACATATATATATTTATTGGGATGAAATTGCTTATTCTACGAGTTTTTGGCCTCATGTTGGACGGCTAAAATGTATTTTGCAATTTCTTAAACAGAGAAACACTAGGCGAGTAGGACTGAATGGAGAGATGAACATCTTGTAAGTACAATAACATAACTCATGAATGTTGTATAGATTGATAATGTTAGCTTTCATTGTAATTTCAAGATCCATGATAAAGTTTAACTTAAAAAATGAAAATTCTGAACAGCAAAGGGACTTTTTTTGATTATTATTTATTATTTACCTATACTGTCCTCTGCCTGCATGTCTCTGCATCAGAAACACACTGCAGCTCTGACCCTGTTATGCTCTTACTCTCATGCATTTAAATGCTAATGTGTTGTTCAGAAAATAAAGACTGACGGCAGAGCTACATCTGTTTGTTCTTGACGTGCTTTATAAAATCAGAACTCGAGATGATTGAGACGAACAAAATACAATGATTAAATCCTTGATATGCAAATCATATTGAAAATAGACCATAGCACTGTAACATTACAAACAATATTGCACAAACTAAAAATGTTAGATTTGACTTTAAAGTGATTCACTTCGTATTAATCATATGACTAAACAGCTATTCAGTACAGCATCAGGTAGCTTTTACTTGGCAAATTAGTTCTCCATTGTTAGTAGTTAGCTCTCCACTGTTTAGTTTTGCATCTGGGGGCTTTGTCGTCCTCTGCTCCACTGCGCAGGTTCCAGCAGTGGGGTAGTGAATGGTGTTTGTAGTGACTGTCTTACCCGTATGCAGCGTTTAGGTTTCAGGTTCTGCACGACAGTTTCTTTGTCGTACATTGATACAAGGTTTTTCACCTCTTGTTCACCATTGCCTACCAAACCAAGCTGGAATGGGCACTGCAGACTCTGAGGTAGTAGACTCTTGCAGTATTCTGGTTTCCAGCAGTGCTTTCAGCTCTTGTTAAATATGCAATGATCTGCACAACACACTCCAGTACACTGCTTGCTTTTGTGATCCTTACACACTGGTACGATTCAACTTGACACCATAATGAGGCGAACTTGTTAGCAAGCGGTTTGTTCTTTACAGCAAACATGAAGCCACAAAACCATCCATCGTGTTTCTGACTTCATTCTCTTTGAGCTCTGTCTTTGGTCTCCTCCAGCAGAAAATATATAAATGTAAAGTGGGTTTGTTTGAGTTCGTCATAGTGAACGATACCTTTCACATACAGTACATGTAGTAATGTGATCAATTTAAAATACAGAAATACAGATTAAAGCCCCTTTAAGGGTTGGGGATTAGGCAGATTGCAACTTGAATTGCTAACCTTTTGTACTACATCTGAGGAAACCTTATAGTAATGTTCACTTGAATGATGTGTTGAATCGTAACAGCTGTGTTTCTGGGGAACTCTCAAATTGGCTTTAATGACTTAAAGGTTCTGTAAACGATCGTCGCTGCCGCTAGATGTCGCACTAGACCACAAGCATCTCAGACCAAAACAAATGCTTTGTTAACCACATCTACGCCTGTGTTATGTTCCACGGCAATGCTGATGTTAGCCAGCTAGCCATAGCAACATTTGCCAAACACATTCATAAGTTAGTTAACATTATCACGCCCTCTGTAGCCAGTCACTAATGAAAACAGAAATGTTACATTATATAGTCATCATGTTATTACACATGTAGGAGAAGAGAAGCAAGTTCAGAGTCAAGCTTGAGCCCATCAGCAGCTTGTAGTGTTCTCCTCTTGGTAAAGCCGGACCAGTATTGGCTCCACGGTTGTGCATCAACATTCACGCGCCGCCAGACCGGATACCTAAACGAAGACCGGCGTAACTCAGATTACAACACAGAGGAGGTGTGACTTCATTCTTTGCTCAGGACATCATTAGTTTACTATATCTTTACATAGAAAATACAGGTACTTGTTTACTGCTGTATGATTGTTTAAAATCTCATTTACAGAACCTTTAACCTCCAAGTATAAATAATAGACCATACCCACCAGTTAAGAGTCCAGCATCTGAAATGACCAATTGATCTGTAGCAGCCTTGTTTCCTTACTACTTTTATTTTGTTCACGCTTAATCATTTCTGTATTATCACTGTATACTGATCTACAATTGAATATTAACCTTTTGGGATTTACTGCGGTGTAATAGCTCAGTGAATAGATTGTAACTTCTGTAGTTGGGATCTTTAAACTTACTATTACAGCGTTTGGTTTTAGTTCGAATTTGTGTTAAATGAGAAAAGCAGCATTAGTGTTTGTAGTGTATGCTTCACATCTACCACTAAATGCTGCATGCAGGAATGGATATGACTCCCCCACATTAGATCAATTATTTAAATGTCTGAGCTTTATTCATAGGAGAGTTATATATCTAAATTTGTCCCTGCAGCTTTCCCTAAGTAACTGGACTGTACAGTCTTTTTCTACAGCCTGGTGAGCAACTGTACAACCTGTAGATCTGCTAACATGAAGAGTCTTTTTCCTTGAAATCTGAGCAACCATGGTTTTCATGTGAAAGTCTGCACTCTGCTCTCTTTTATGTGAATAAATACAAAGATAGATGTAGGTGGTTAAAGACGGCGAAACCAACTTTTTGTTATCTTGAAAAGAAATAAGTGCTCAGCCAAATTTAACCTGGAAGCTGCTGTGCTCTCTGCTGTCAGATGTGATGGTTTACTTGGAGGAAATGGATTGAAAAATTAATTTATGCTGAGAGTATAAATCTGGTAGGAAGAGAAGTCAAAGGCTGGATGTGTCCTTTGAGGGAGATTTGACTTCAGTTGTTTTTACTTGATATGACACCCTTACCATAGAAATATGTTTTTGTTTATTCTGCAGATAACTGCCAACAGGTTTTGTTTTGTTTTTGTACATTAAAGGCAGGACGAGAAACATTCAGAGAAAACCTTTAACCTTTAACTGCTGCATTTAAAGGATTGCACTTTTTCATGTCTGTATTAAAATGATAATCAGGTGCATGGATAGATACTGAAAATGGTTTTTCTTGCTGTAATAATTCTTCCTGTTCCTTCCTGGACTGGACATTTAGAGATCCCTTCTTAATGCACCTTTGACAAAATCCACCTTTGCTTTACGCTAAAAGAAAGTTCAGCAAAAGCTAATGTTTGGCTTCAGCAGTTTGAGTGTGACAAATTAAAGGGGAATCTTTGTCACATTCTTTTTAGTGGACACCAACCTTTTTCACTGTAAACATGTTAGGATGGGAAAACTGTTTAAATGTACATATGTGAGCATTGTTTTGAGACACTTATGAAAGTGAAAGTGATTTTTTGTCTACAGAAGCTAACAAAATTAATGCATTAACTGCTTGGCAGGTACAGAAGGAGAGATTCAACCACTTCATCTTCAACGTTCCTCCCTGTGTCATTGTCTTACAACAAAGAAAACAGATCTAGTGTTGCCAGATTTGAGTGACAGAGCCTCAAATCTGCCCAGTCTTCATGAAAGAGGCCCGATTTAGGAGAGCCACATATAAGCATTCAGACAAAGTCTTTTAGATAATGTTGAATGTACAGAGTAGTGATGTGCGGATTGGCTCTTATTTCATCCGAGTCTGCATGTATGCATAAATAATCCACCTGCCACCCACCCAAATAAAGTTTTTTCCATGATTTCTAGACCACATTGCACACATGACCATTATTCCTCAGCGGGATATCACACATGATGATATAGTAACGTATAACACTGAAGTAGGCTGGTTTTAGAAACAATGACATAATCCAAATATTGAATAGCTGCACTGTGCATTTCTCTTTTATTCAAGATATCAAATATTAGATACCTGCATCACATTATCCCTTTGGCTTTCTGTAATACAGTCATGCTGGGAAGCATATAACTGAAAAACCTTGATCCAAAATCCTGTCGAAGAATATAAACCCAGTAGCAGTTTTGTGCAAGTTTACACTTCACTAGAGCTAGCTCAAAGTTCAGTTCACAAAGGTTAAAATGAACTCGTTCATGTTCATAGTTCACAGTTTGAGTTTGAGTTTGAGTTTGAACTTCACAGTCAGAAAAAATGAACTACTTCATGTTCATTTCTTCTGTTTAAAAAAAAGAACTTCCTCCTACCCATCCATCCCAGCCTCAAATCACTGTCACTTCTCAAACTACATGAATTACCGTTACAGACAGAGATTACTTTTAAATGATAAGAAAAAACCTGTGCGAGTATATGTTTTATGTGTACATGCTTTGAGTTTGACTCAGGTGGAGGAACTTTTTGGAAGTTGGTTTATGGTCTGATCTTTTCTTAATGATTTCTTGTGATCATCATTCACTTTCAGATATTTTAAAAGACTAGCTGGGTGCTTCAACTCGATGTGTCGTTTCAAATTCGTTACTGATGTGGCTGTTTATTTAGACCGTGCGGTGAGATTTTTATCATTGGAACTTGAACTGATTTGTTCATAAAAGTCTTCAAATATTCATACAAACTGACTTCAGTAACACCAGTAGCGGTGCTGTTTCTGTTGCCAGCACCAGACACCTCACCTTTGAGCGTTGTTAACTTTCGCCAGAGTAAACAACGCTCACATTCATTAGCTGAAAACAGATACGTGTTCAGTTCATCGTTCACCAAAAAATGAGTGCGCTCATGCACAACACTGCCCAGTAGGTGTCCTAGGTCCTCTGCAGGAGGAAGTCAGATGGTAGAAACTTTTAGTTCTTAAATGCACCCAAACATTAAAGTTGCCTCCCTGCAGTAGTGTACTTCCTGGTGATTTGATGTGTTCCATCTTCCATCTATCATGATGTATTTTTATATTTATGGAAATATTTATATCTTTTTCTTTTAAAAACATTCAACTGATTCAAAGTTCACCTCCAATTTGTGTATGTATTTTCTCTATGTATAAAGCAATCAAATAATAATGGTTTAGTTAGAGGACCAACATTTTAGGACTCCGTTTCTCCGCCTTAAAAGAAGGCTTCAAATAGCTAAATGTGTATGTCTTTATTCAGGTGTCTGATGGGAGTTTGACGGTGCTATCCATCACCCGGGAAGATCGTGGGGCCTACACATGTCGGGCTTTCAGTCCCCAGGGAGAGGCCATTCACACCACACGGCTGCTAGTACAAGGTTAGTCTTATTAGTTAGTTAGTCTTGCCTCTTGCTAGTACAAGAGGTTTTTTACATCTTCTTGTGGCACAAACTTCTTTTCTAGAAAGAAATGATTTGATGAATGGCTGGCAAATTGGATTTTTATGATATCTATTGTTCTTTTTCATCCTCATACAGTATTTATTTATTTACAACATTTATGTCCGTTAGAGCCTCGTCACTTATCTGGGGAAGTATCACAACACTCCCATATACAGTATATACACACAGAGTTTTTCCCAGTTATCCTTTCAGAGGATTGCAGAAATGAAACAGAATCTTGAATGGACACACAAAACATCACATTCAGCTCCTATCTGTCGTGTGTTATTCAGTGTTGAATCCTGCACCCCCTTCTATTTACTATGGGTGTTAAGCTGAGTTTATAAGTAACAGTTATACCAGGTCAGTGTATTCAACTAGGTTTTGCAGAGATGATAGATTCTTTTTAATCAGAAACTGATACTGAAAAACCAACAAACTTAAAACGTTAAGTCAGCACAAAAAACAAATGTAAAAATACAATGCCGATAAGAACAAAGAAAGAACAAAAGCAGTGAATCAAATCCTGATAAAGGGGAAGTCACATAAAAGAAAGACCAAAATAAAAATTCCCTAAATAGGCACAACAGCACTGTTACTCTAAAATATTCATTTGTCTCTGAGCACTACTCCTTAGTATCACATTCATACTCACCAGAAAGTTACAAGATGCTGTATTTTACCATATGCATGACGTATGCATGAATTTGCATTTGAAGGGGAACAAATATCTGTGTTTTTATTGATGTGAAGCAAATTTAAAAGATAATGATATGTGCATGAGGCCATTACAGTCACTTGTAGAGTAAAACCATAATATTTCCATTATCACTGTAAGTTTGCATTCAGTTCGATGTATTAAATCTACAACATAATTAAAGTACTGCGAGTAGTGTTGAAGTGAGCAGCAACTAAGGAAAGAGGAAGAGGAGGATAAAGGAAGAGAAGCAGTAAAGAGAGAAAACAAAGAGAAATTGCGTCAGTAATCAAGAAGAATTGAGCAAATTCCTGGACGTGCTATTTACCACTGGAAATGTTGTTTCAAACAAATCAATAAAATACACAGAAAACTACCAGACCTCTACGACAGCAAGGACACAGACCACAATCTGTATTGATTTAACTGAACAGAAACCTTGTGAATCCTCAAATAATTATTTTTCTTTTTAAATATTTGACCAAGTTCAGAGGAACTAGTTATAGTGAGCACGTCTGTCTGTGTCACATTGATCAGTATGAGCAGTTTCCAGTAACATTCTTGCTGAAAAACTACGCTTAGAATGCAGACTTGAAACAAAGCCTTTCTCAGCAGTGTGTTGTTTGCGCCAAAAAGACAGTAGTAAGGTAAGTAAGTAAAGGTTTCACTTTGCAATAGCAACTGCTGTGTTTCTCAGTGAATGTGTTCTCATGTGGCTGTTGCTCTCTTGACTGACCAGGTTCAGTGAGTGAGCACGTTCAGTCGACCAATCAGCAGCCTGAATGAGCTGTGAATGTACGTACCTAGCAGCCAATCACTGATCCCCACTATTTATCTGGAGAACTACTTCTCCTATGTTTTCTAAGTGGTTTATAAAGCTAAGCTGGTTAAGTGTAAGTTTAACTTGACTTAAGTTTTAGTTTGACTTAAATCTTGAACACTGTATATGTAATTATTTACTTTGCTAAATCGTAGATTAGCAGGTAGGGGTGGGCAATATAACGAATGTACTCGATGGATTGTGGTTTGTTCTATGTGGCGTGTAGTTAATGACTATATCGCCAACATTGAGTACAAATTATTGCGTAATTGCTTCGGCGTGTCACTTCTCTAGCTCTCTCCTATGCTGTATCACTCCGGAAAACTCTGCCGGGTACGTAGGTGAGGGTGGTGTGGTTTCATATCTGGAGCGGAGGGAACGGGAGAGAGTGAAAGAAGTGAAGCACCAAAGTGAGTTCATACGTGGTCAGAAAGTGGAAGTGATTCTGTGGGTTACTGTTGCTGCCTGTTGCAGGTGGGCCAGTTTTGGCCCATGGCCCACCAGTGGCCGACCACTGCTCAAGGGAACATGAATGTCTGTTCAAAGTTTTGTGGTAATCAATAATAATAATAATAATAATATTAATAATTGCAGCGATATTTCCGTCTGGACCAAAGTTGTGGAACACTTTGGACATACGTTGAGCCATGCTTCTATTGTGACTAAAAAAATAAAGTTGAAAAGTAGAAGTTTCTCATATTTGAAAATATGTTCAAGCTATATATATATCTTCTCCCTGCTGGGACAACACAGTCACAGTGTGATATCAGCTCACTGATGCCTCAAGCATGTCATCACACCCATCTGAACACGACAGTATGATGCAGCCATATGTTTGGGAGTGGGACTAGACTATGCAGAAATTAGTTTGGGGAGTACTAGGAACTGAATTTTATATCAGGAACATTTAAGACTATCTTGAGCTCAACAATTGTATTTGTACAATCGAGCAGTTTACCATTGATAGAGGCCCAAAGAGAAAAAAAGAATGAAAGGATGGGAAAAGCTTTTTGCCTCCAGCTCTAAATGAAATGTCAGCTTCTGTAACCAAAGCAATCTGTCTGTATCAGTACACACTCCACTACAAAATCAAGACACATTTAGCAAATGAATCATTTATCGTCTACGATCTGCCACAACAAGCATCGTGTGCTCAAAGTCAGTAGTTTTTTTTTTTTCTTTCACAAATTGAAAGTAAACACAGTGTCAAATGTGTGTCTGTGCAGCAACCTTAGATTTGATTCGCCTCACCAAAGAGGATGAATGATAAAGGAGCGAACATGGGATTCCAGGTCATCTAATTTAAAGATTGCCGCCCCAGATGAACAGACCTGAGTGATCATGACCTCATCTAGACTGAGGCTCAATCTCTAACTGAAACATGTTCACTGAGTTTTTTCTTGATTGATTCCTATCATTCTCGTGGAAAGTCGACAAAGTATTTAACAGATGTTTACTTCATTATAGAAAACTGGAGTCCTGAAGTCTAGCCACTAGCTTCAGTAACTCTGTATAATCTGTCATTCAGCATTTCTGCCATCTGTCTTTCATTCTTGGTTTTATCCATAAAACTCACCAAACTTCTCTTCTTATGTTTTTTTTTTAATGTTTTATTTGTAGTTAATGAGCCAGCTCATTAATGTATGATCCATCAGCCTTAGCTGTACCTTGTGTTTAGTGCTAAATGGCGAATTTTAGGATACTAATTCACTAAACTAAGATGATGAAGGAAGTAAACATTAGACCTGCATGTAAGCATTATCATTGTGAGTATGCTAGCATGCTGCCGTTAGCTACATGCACAGCCTCAGTTGTTGTTTCACATCTCCACGTCTGTACACATGCACAGACCAAGGGTGGAGGACTTGGAAGGGACGTCCAGCGACTACTAAATTGTTTCAGCAATAATTTTGATCAAAAGATTTAAATATAACCCCTGTTGTCTGTCACTGTCTAGTCAGTGTATTTGGTACATATACAGTTAACAGATCTCATTCACTACTGCTGTCTACTATTCTCTCTAAACTCCCACCTCCCTAACCCAATATCACTAATATATTTGGAAAAATGTGAGAGGCTGTAGCTACCTCTGGTTGTAAGAAGCACCGAATCTCCATCAACTAGATTTGCATGTAGAGTGAGGAAGGCAACATCCTTACACTAACAGTTCTGTGCAGGAAGTAGCTACTTTACAACAATTCGCTTAAAGAAATGATGGTACCACTTTACAATTAGTCTACCCTTATAAAGGATTTAGAAATGGTTTATAATTAAGTTATTAATTCAGTCACTTTGCAAATCATAAATAAATAATTATAAAGAAGTTATAACAGTTTTCATACATTGATACAGCCTCACTATTTGGCAAGATCAAGTTAATGCTTACTACTCATTAATCTTACTAATGAGTTACAACCATTTATAACTGGTAAAATGGAGCCTTATATATATATATATGTAACTCATTAATAAATGATAAAGGGTTTTACACTTTACAATAGGGCTCTCTTTTTATAGTTATAAATGGTAATAACTTTTTAATAAATGGTTGTAAAAAATGAGATGCCAAGAAACATGAAGATGGATTGGGAGAGAGTCAGCTCAGTGAACAACAGGCCACAGATTTGTGTAGAGTGAGTCAAAGAATGGATGAACAGTAGACCAAGTAAAGGAAGGATACCAGTTGTGTTATACTTGGAATGCCAAAGTCCCAAACAAGAGACTGACCAACAAAAAGCATCTCTATTTTATTATCCACTGTGCATAACAATCTGATAGCATATGTCATATCAACTCCTGTGTATAATGAGGATGGCTCATGATAGCATGTCATGGTAAACAATATTGCCAATCCAGATATGCTGTAATATGATATGCCAATTGAAACTTTTGACCATTAAGATGCTGATGGTGGTTAATTGCTTGTAATTTAACAAAAGACAGGTACATATGTTGGATGATGGAGAAAACAAAGGAAGCTCAGTAACGAATGAGATTCGAGGCTTAACAGTACAGATAAATGTGGGTTCACTATTTGGCAAGCAACAGGTCAGTTTTGCCCTTTTTATCTAACATGTTATAACAGTTTATAAATTAATTACAAAGTGTTAACAAGCTAATTAATCCATGCGTTATGGGCCATTCATGAATCCTTTATAAGGGTAATCTTATTGTAAAGTGGTACCAAATTTATTTTCTGAATTGTTATTGTGTTGAATCAACAATATCAGTAATAATAATACTCAACTAAGCCATAAATGTTTTTCCTCATGCATCAGTGAGTTATTCTATCAGATGGCAGAAGGTAGTAGTTCAGACAGAGGAGGAGGGGCAGGGTCACAGTGGAGGCCTGGGCTTGTAACAATATAATTATAACAATAAATGTAGATATATGTTTTGTATTACATTAGGGGTTGCACTGGTATGCTAAGAAGTCAATTAAGCACTCAGCCATACATGGTTTTAATAACGTGGGCATGAATACTATACTATGTACTGTATAGAAAATACATAAAATGAGTCTGTTGGCAACCATATCTATAAATAAAAGCTCTAGATTACATGAAATTGCAGGAAAAAAAGTCTTTCATAAATGCTAAAAAGCAGTGCCATGACTTCTAATCAAGTAACAGAAGTTTCTCTGGTGTACTGTGTATGTTACTTGCCAGTTGCTTTCATTCAGAGAACAGACAGTGAACATGTTCACATATTTCTTTTTGCGACTGAGTACAAAGCCAGGACTGAGCCAGAATGGTTGTTTGACCCGTCTTGTATAATTTACGAGTGAGACAGATTAATAGAGGCCCTCCTGGAAAGCCACTGAGCAGCAGATCAGCTAAGACACTACAGTGCCAACAAATCTCTAGCACTCAGCTGGACCCAAATAGAGCGGGTTGGCACACACACACATGCACACACACACACACACACACACACACACACACACACACACATAGACACTCACACACCCACCCAAACACTAACAACACAGTCATCCAGCACAGACCTAGTCCTGGTTGTCCTGCTAAGGGGCTGGCAGATGGTAACGCGCTGCCTGTTAAAGGATCAGGCCGTGGGCTACAGATCAGGACTAACATATGGGACTAGCAGTTTATAGTTGCAACACTGGCTCAGCTCAGCTGTGCGTGTGTATCTGATTGTGTGTGTGTGTGTGTGTGCATGTCTGTGTATGAGTGTGGTATGAAAAAATCAAAAGAAATATGATGATATATTCACAGGTGTGTGTGTGTGTGTATAAATCCTTCACCAGGAGAAAGTGTTCAGTTCAAAGGTCATAAAGTAGCATCCTCTTGTAACTGCTGTCTCACATGTGGATGTTGATGCAGGGTGTTTGTATTCATATCTGGGTTGTGTTCAAAGGTGCTGAGGTGGTTCAGAAGTTACTGATAGGTACAGTTGCTTGCATCGTCCTCATTACAGTTAAATTGCATCCGTTTTCAGTCCCAAGACTCATCACAGAAAATCAGCCAATATTTTGCTTTTAAAATAAAAACGTATTGTAATTAAGTTTGATGAGGGATGTTTCACTTTTTTAAAGGATTGCTGTCATGCCTTTATTATAAAGTCAAAAGGAGAGAGATAACATGAAATGAAGGGAGAGAGAGAGACAGAGAATGACATGCCACAAAGGTGCCCATCAGGACTTGGAGTGGGGATGTTGTGGTTTGTGGTCTGCCCCTTCATTCGGTGGTATTTGGTGTTGCAGTGTACACTAAAACGGTCATGGGAGGTCATGCAAGAACCACTTGTATGAGCAGATTTGTTATTAAGTGGCCCGTGTCGAGTGATTTATAACAACTTGCAGCATTTTCCTTTTCAATGAATATCATTTTAAGTACAAGTAAGCTATTTACCAGTGGTGCAGACCGTTCGTTGAAGAAGACACATTCTGCTTTTCTTCACGGGGAGAAAACACTTGTTTGATTTAAGAAGGACCTGCTTTAAACTGAGTTCAAATATGTTATCAAAACTACTAATGCACTCTTTGCTGTGATGAGTTGAACACATGGTTCAATCAGTGACTGTGTCATGGTCATTGTTGTGTTATCACCCTTTTAGTTGGAGGCTGTTTGGGCTGAATTTTGCTGTAGTTTTCAGTTGCTCACGTCTGTTTTTAGTCACAAATGTGAGTGAAACCCTCAAACTGTTCACAAACCGGTTCACAAACAAGTTCATTCCTCAAGTTCTAGCAAGTGGTGTGTCACAAAGTGACACATAAAACTATGTTTTTGTTTTATTTTCGTTTTTTCTTTTTTCTCCACTAACTTCACCGTCCCCTGCTCCAGGATCAGTGAGGTTTAACTGCTGATTCCTCATCCTTCAACTTAGCGTGCACCATCTTCTCTTCATCACCAGTTCTCATCTCAGCCTGGTTGTTTTGGGTCTGGTGGCACTGCGTGTCTTATTTTGACCCTTCTTCGTTCCTGAGTACAAGGTTTTGAGTCTCTTCATTCCTCTTCAATCCTCATCAGCGTCTTTGTACTCCAGTCAGTTGAGGAGCTCAGAAGTCATGCTCAAACGTGATACTCAGTTTGAAAGTATTAAATCCACACATATTTATCTCGTCATTCAGGACCAGACACATTCAGATGAGGTCCTCCAGCTTTTACAGCTGATACTTATGTGTAGTACGTCCTATTTTGGGTGCTATTGCTGTATATTCTTACACTCGCATGTTGAGTGGCTCTCTCTGATAAACACAGCACAGTGTGTGGTAAGTACCTGAAAACAGATTAAGGTGGAAAAGCATGTTTTTAAGCTTCCAGACCAAACTCACACTGTTACATATATGGTTATGGTCAGAGGTAGGAAATTACTGCAAATCAAGGATCATGGTATAAATATATCCATGAGTGCAAGGAGGATTATCCATCTGGCACAGCAAGGATCACTCAATAAATTCTCATAATCCTTTACTGAGTGCAAAGTAAGTGTGTGATATGACTTTGATATGTCTGTGACGACTCCAACAAAGAATTCAGAGTGGACATGCTGGTGTTGATCCCTGTGTCTAAACAGTATGGCTGTAAATCAGACATGTGACCCTTGTGCAGTATGTTAACTAATTCCTGTGTTGTGTGTGATGTGATTGGGTTGCACACTGACTCATTTTCCCCTTGTGGACAATATGGTCATTTAGGTTTCAGGACAGTATATCTGCAAACAAATTGTTCTGTATATTTTGTATTTTCAAATAGTTCTTGTTAAAGAGCAAACTGCCCTCAGGAGGTGCTGGCGATCTAACCTGACACTGATTCGATAGACTCAAGCCCAAATATTGCGATATGTGATACGATTATAATAATACAATGTACTTTTTTTATCACAAGAATATATAATTATATTGTTGTATTTTGTGTTTCAGTTGGTTTTTTTTTTGATTATAGATAATTATATTATTATATTTTATATTTTATATTTCAGCTAAGCAATGCTACCACTAAACAGACAAGTTAGGGTCAGACTCATTAGCCTGTGCAAGACTGAAAAAAATTGATATGGTGAAAAATATTGCACGGTGGCAAATATATTATATTTATAATTATAGAGCAAGACAATACAATAAGTTATTAGTTCTGTCTTATCATGAAAAATATAGATAATATTTGAATCCCTACATGCATTTTTTTCCTTTATTGAGTGATTGCAAAACAAAAAAAAGTGGAGACAGATGAACAAAGAACAAACATTAAGAGAAAAAAGACAAGAAAAAAAAGGTACAAAATCATTGCAGAGGGTATTTAGTAATGCTGGTGTGTGTGTTTGTGTGTGTGTGTGTGTGTGTGTGTGTGTGTGTGTGTGTGTGTGTACATGTCTGTGTGTCTATATGTGTGTGTGTGTGTGTCATAGAGGTGTTGCACATATGGGGTACACAAAAAAAAGGGAAAAAAGAGGAGCTACGATATTCGATATTATTGAATATCGGCCCAAGCCTAGTGGACGACGCGCTCTACCTCCTGAGCCACAATCACATCAATAAACACAATCAAAAAGTCCAAGTCAAGTCTCCATAACCTATTATTAACCCATTATTTATACAATATGGGTAAATTGGGTATTTCTAGCCATAACAATGGTGACCCCTCAGAGAATGTATACAGTGATTTTGTTCTTTCTTTTCCCTTAACTCATTGCAAGTGAGTTTTCTCAGCTTGTAATCAGGAAAAGGAAATAGACTGAGTTGAATATTTGTTGTGCTGCTGTCAGCATTTCTCCGAAAATCAAGTTCAAATGAATTCAAACTAACACATAAATTGTTCAGACTCTGTATGTTGTCCGTCCTAAATCACGTTGTGGTTGCCCATTAATTTCTGTGACGAATGGGATGAGATCTACTGTTTCTGCAGTTGCTCTCAAATTTGTTTTGTGCAAAGTTCAATCAGATTGAACCCTGACATACACAATTACATTTGGCACCATCAGCTGTGCTAATGAGTATGAGTCTCACTTTCTGACTGTTTCTGTCTTTTCCTCCCCCAGGCCCTCCATTCATCGTATCGCCACCGGAGAACATTACAGTGAACATCTCGCAGGATGCCTTTTTCACCTGCCAGGCCGAGGCCTACCCTCGCAACCTGACTTACACCTGGTTCTGGGAGGAGGACAACGTCTTCTTCAAGAAGTAAAGTTATGATCGGGTTCATTATTGTCTGCCACATCACGTCACCTGTCTGTTGTGAGAGTGCTGTCTTTGTTTTACCATTTTTGTAGTGGGTACACACTGGACAGAAATTACATAACCTTTATGTAATCCAAAAAAAGGCATTCATCCAAATGGCTGAACCACATCAAACCTTTAGTGTCTGCATTGTGAACACATCAACAGACTCCATCAAGGAAACTAAACATGAATATCAACTGTATAAATACTCTTTCATTCTCTTTTAGCCCTAACTCACCCCACTAACAAGGTAGGGCAGACTGTATTTAATCTGAGAGGCAAAACTCAGGGCAAAAAAACCTATATAGTACTCACTCACTCAAGTGTCAAGTCTCTACAGCCATGGCACAAATATGAACTGAATGTTGTTAGCATCACAAGGTTAGATAAAGGCAGAGAGAGATTAAATGTTATTAGACTAATTACGATCATTGTAATAACTTCATAATTTAAGTATCTCCTTGACTCAATGACAATAAAACTCGAAATCGAAATGCTCTAAATGAACAGATTTAGGTTGTTTTTAATTTTTGATTTTCCTCATGTCAGATCAGTTTATAAAAATCAGGTGCAGTGAGGAGTAAAAGAGGTTAAAAAAAAGACGATCATCATACAGCCCCAATAATAATCAGACCAACACTCCCTCATCCTCTGCATGAATGAATACATGAATATCTACCAAATCGTCAGTCCCAAGTTAAGTCTTGTCATTTGATGCTTGTGCACTGCTGGACACTTGAAAGCATGAAATGCTGAAAGTGTTGAGAAACATTTATGAAGGGATTCAATGGAGAGCAGCTGGGCCAATTGTCATGGCAATAATAAAGACTAAAGCTTCAATGGTAAAATAAGGTTTAAAATGCAGCAGTGATGCAGACTGATAAAAAAGTGCTTCCTTCATATCAGTGATACCATTTCATGTGATTTCTGTAACCGTCAATATCAAGCTGTAAAAGTCACCTATATCTGAATGACAAAAAGCCACAATTTTAATCACTTGATCACATCAGTAAAGTTAAAGGTCCCATATTTTACACTTTTCTTGTGTTTTATTTGAAGTGTTGAACCATAAGGAGATACATTTGTGATTTTGAAAACCAAAAAACATCTCAATGTAGTTTTACATCTCCTCTCTCAGGCTTCTCTCTGGAGCTCTAGCAACAATTGTGATTGGCTGACTGTTTTCTGAGTGATCAAATAAAAATATATCAGATTTCAGGTAAACATTCAAAGAAACCAAATCCTGCAAGGTTGGACGGTGGATCCAGATGGGTGGGGCTTGGGGCATGACTGACAGTAGTGACTGTTTTGTTGTTACATCACAAAGTTACAGAAGTCCTGGCGGCTCATTTTAAGGCTCATTTTTCTGAATACGTGCTGTGTGCATTTCTCTGTGGACTGAGTGCTTTGATACTTTCATAGAACCTAGACCTGCTGTATAATCAAAGAAGACATCAAAATCTCACTTTATACAATATGGGACTTTTAGTAATAGTATTTAATGCCTGAAAAGGCATAAGACTGTATGTATGTACAGTAGGCCATATTTGTGCCTGTACATTTCACTATCATGTAGAAAAAAGATGGAGCCAGCTATTATGATGAGTTTTTACAGACACACATCCCCATGTTATTTAAAGTAAATAAACTGTATCACTCATCTTGTGCGATGGATCTCCAGAGATGTTCGTCAGTAGGCGCATCTATCTCTGTGGCCACAAGCGTTGACATTTCCACTGTTGACGCTTGGCAGCTGTTCGGACAGAGACAATGCACTTGTCCATTTGGCTTAAACATAAAGTGCCCCACAGCCACCAAAGCTTGAAGTTAACTTAGGTTTATGATGCACAGTCACAATGCATCACATTACATCAACATCTGCTTCAGTGCACCGTTTCTGAAAAAGATAGAGTAGACAGGGTTGTACCCTGCTATCCTGCATCTGTTGAACAAATGGAAGCTTTTCTCTTTTTTACTGGTATTGCCATTTCAAGCCAGTCTTAATATTATCTAATGATATGAGATGAAAATAGAAAATACTTCACAGCATATACTCTAAGGTCCTTTCAGAAATGGGAAGTCTTTGCTTTGACAAAGGTTAAATACATAAAAGTAAAACTGACATTTTATTTTCTAGAGTTGATACATAGTTTAAACATTTGAAATAACACCATTAAAACTGGGGAATTCAGAAAACTGGAAAAATTATTTTGCCTTCCTGCAGCTCTCCCCTCATGGACACATGCATGCGTTTCATAAATGCATGCAACACTAGCAACAAAGCTGCAGCCGTGAGCCTTTGCCTATAGTTAGCAGAAGGCTAAACTGTTAGCAACATTCAACATAGCCACTCATCACCTGCTTTCATGGTGAACCTACCTACACTGCCAACCACTACAGCATAGTTGGATAGTACAGGAAAAAGAAGGTAGCAGTCTGTTACCTGTCCAGGAAAAGTGCAGTGACTTCTCCTCATCTCTGAAATGCTTCACTGATATTGACACATGTCCATCTGAGGGGACGTGCACACACACCTGCATTTGTAGAACAGCCAATAGGAACATACTCTCTCTGCATATCCTAATTCAGGTCACTTTAATTGATTAATTGTTACATATTACTAGGACTTGTTGCTATGCACTGTCAGAACATGCAGAAAATATTATATAAATGTGAGTAAATTAATTTACATAATAAATAATTGTAGGCCTTATTGTCCCTTCTAGTTTTGATCAGTTTGACCGTGGAAAATCTGTTAAATTTCATGCCTGTGGTATTAAACAGGTCCTAAAAGTCTTAAATTTAACTTTAGGGGCAATTTTATTTTTTTAATGACTGTAGTGTCCGAGGACTAAAGGCTTTAGTAACAGTTAGATAAAAAGTTGCCCTTGCCAACAAATCCCTTAAATGCGACATCTGTTTTCTCCTTATGTTTCAGTCAGAGCAGCATTAACAGCTCTCTGACATGTCAGGCTTCTGTCTCTTTAACAGAAGATTCTTTTCAAATCTGTTTCACGAAAGAAGCAGCAATCATCATCAACTTTGCAAATGTTCTCGGTTAAAATCTTTTTTGACTGTTTAGGCCATCATATTCTACAGTACATTCAGTCAGCAGAGACACTGCTTGGCAGCAAATATCCACCACAGCACAGCAACAGTGGTTACCAAATGTATTGTCTTTGTCACGGATGAAGTCATTTTTCATTGCATTAATTACCAGTGGAGGGAGCAAAGCGAGGGAATGCAAAATATCTGTTGCCTTGACTACTGTAGGGGGCCAGTCACCAGTCAGCAGTCCCAGATCTCAGGGCTCAAAACTCGTTCCAGCTCCAAATAAAAACATCCGTCTGAAGTAGAAACAGGATGGAAACACCATCCTGTCTCCTGCAAATCAGGAGACTTAGATCTGTGATTAACATGCAGTATGCTCTATGGTTTAATACTGTTGTCTCGCATTTCAAAAGGGGCAATCCACAGATTTTACACATACAAGTAATTTTACTTGTTACAAGGAGTACCAGGAGTACTCCAAAATCAGAAAAAGTTAAATGCTTTGGCAACAAAGAACCACTGGTTTAATGTTCAGCAGTGTATATGTTGTATGTTTTAAATTCGTCATATGTTTTTCTGAGGAATCACGATCTGCAAAGTAGCCTGTCCAGTATTTCCGGCTGTCAAATGAATGTACTGCAGTGGAGTAACAATTCTGCAGTGTAAAGCACTGTAGCATAAAGTGGGAATACTTGAGTAAAGCAAAAGTACCTAAAAAAAATACTTTATTACAATGCTTTAGTGAGTGTACTTGATATCAATAGTCAGAAACAGTAAAAATGGCTGCCAGGAGATAAATTCACAGTGAAAGTCTATAACCCTGTTTAAATAGGTATTTAAATGTTGCACTTGAAGCTAGTTCCAGACACTTCAGTTCTCCAGAGGCCTTCACACCTGAGATCTCACAATAGTAGTGCACCTTTTTGTAGGATGAATGTGCTGCTGAAAAATCTGCAGGCACTGTGACGCTAAGTCAAACATGAACATGGATCTCTATGATCCCCTTCTACCATTGTGTCAACACAGAGCCCCTACGAGCTAGATGGGTCACATAGTCTTTAAAAGTGTGAAATCTCTTCAATTGGTAAAGTCAACACCACTATCAATAAGTCTATCACCCACACTCTGGCATATACTAATGATTTTGTGCTATATAGCAGTAACTAATAAGCAGGGGAATACTGTGATTTTCAGCTGCCTTTCAAGCCCACAGACTCTGAAACCAACTGCTCTACTCTGAATCATAAATCAAACTGAGCAACATTCATATAAAAGTCAGAGCTACATATCCACTGGGATATGAGCAAAAAAGGGCATGAAATTGTGGCACTGGCCAAACATGTTGTCATCATCTACAGAGTAGCGTTGCATCATATAGCAGTGGCAGTATACATGTACATCTGTCATAAATATTCTCCAGTAGATTGTAAAAAAGTGTTGAAATATTTTTATGCTAAGAAAGACACAAAAAATTGAAGCTTCAGTCTGGAAGATCGCTTCTATAAAGTGTTTCGCACACTGTTTGAATCTTATTTTGAAATACAATTAGATCCTCCGAGTGACACAACATCAGATCAAACACACCTGGTTTACGGAGCCTCACACTGACGTTTTCAATGTCTTCATCTTCACAGTGACCTAAAGCGCAGAGTCAGTATTCTCATCGACGGTTCCCTCATCATTGCCCAAGTCAAGCCAGAGGATGCTGGGAAATACACGTGTGCTCCTAGCAACAGCCTGGGCCGACCACCGACTGCCTCTGCCTACCTAACAGTGCAATGTGAGTGCCCTGGCTTTTTTCTCTTTTTTTTTTTTTGCACTTTATCAGTGCTAATCCTTAAATTCTGTTCATGTACATTTTGAATTTATCTCTTTATTCCATTTTACTTTGCCCTTTTACTAAAGCGGCCTCAGCGCTGTCATCATTTATACCTTAACCTGAGGGCTGATCATGCTGTGGGTTTAACAGGAAAGAAACTGGGCAGAGAATGTAGAGAAAGATGCTGTTAAATAGTTTTCCTGTGTGTGTGTGTGTGTGTGTGTGTGTGTGTGTGTGTGGTGAATAAAAGCTAACAACACCTCCTGTGTGTTCACCTTTTAATGAACATGTCAAGAAATTGTATGTCAGTTGTACCAGTTGAGAAAATCAAAGGTTGTTGTGTGTAATTAATACCTTTTGAAAGAGAAACAGCTCAGCCAACCTTCTTTTACAGTGCTATTAACCTATTTTCTCAATCAGCCTCTCACTATGAACAATGTGGATTGATATGAACACAAACTTCTCTACTTAAGTTGCACTACTTGAGGTGGGAGGGGCAATTAGAATGTTTTCACAGGATTTTTTTCTAAACTTTAACTTTGATTTTAAGTTTCCAGGGGCTTTAAAACAAAAAGTAGTATCATCTATTTGCTCACAAAAAAATCATTGGAGAATGGTGAGGTCATTTTCACTCAAAATAAACTCATCCTGTAGCATTCAATGCTTCTTACCAGGGTGTATTTGTGTATACGTTCTCTAGATAAAAGGAAATCAAACATGACACCAATTTTAATGGAGTAGTAACTCAACAGTGTGATGTCTGAGAGAACCAGTCTTTATCTCTACACACTGTTAAGACGGGGCCCCAGTTCCAACCAAAGACTTAACCATTATTGGGATCTGGACTCTCTACCTGTCTCAGTGCTGACCCAGTCCTCAGCCAAACACTTCAATCCTCCCCAAACACCAATACACTGTCTTTTTCATATGTTTGCTTTCAGACTCTTCCTGTCTCCGTCCCTCCCTGTCTTCATCTCTCCTATGTAATCATTCACATATGTATTCACATGCACCCCAACACATCTCTGACTTTCCCTGCCTTTGTCTTCATCATGGGTCTCTCCCTCTTTATTTTCTCCTCCTATAAAACACTTGCTCGCTCCATCAGTCTCTCCCAGCTGTAGAAACATGAGGCTTGGTGAATTTGTCACCTCAGAGAAGCATCTGGCTGTTATTTGGAGCAGACCTGCAGGAGCAGGTCCGGCTTTGAGATTCTAGCCTCGTCGACCGGTGCCCGGCCACTGACAGTAGTCAAGGCAACAGACATTTTGCATTCCCTCGCTCTCCTGCCTCCTTCGATGGCTGTACATTAGATTGTGTGATGTGTGCGTGTATGTGTGTGAGTGTGTGTGACGAACAGAGGCAGGCAACACCAGTTGTGAGAGGGAGGGAGAAGTCAGCGGGAGAGGATTACATCATTGCTGTAAGACCGGCGACTTTTCTCTGTCAGACTGCGGAGCACTCCCTCTGTCTTTCTGTCCTATTCTTCCTCATCTTCTCCTTTTGTTCCCTCTTCCTCCCTTTATCCCTCTCTCTCAGTCCTCGACATCTGCTCTCCTCCATTTATTTCATGCCCTTTTTTCACGCTTCTGCCTTGTCCTGCTTAAATCTCTCTCCCACCCTCTCTTTTCCTCTCTGTCCTCCCTATGTCTTTTCCCTAAAGTGCTTGCCAGTGAATAACTTCCCTAAAGCATCTTGCAGTGTGAAACAGCGTGTCGTGAGCGATAGCGCTGTCTGAGGGCTATATTTAGAAACTTGGCTGATACTCTTGTCTGTGGTGCTGGTGGCAGCGTTCCTCTGGGCTCTTTGTGGCTGAGCGCTGCCAGGCCGGTGGTAAGGGCAGCGGTTGTAGTTCAAAGTTGTTGTTGTTCTCTCTCCGTGCTTCAATCCCTCCATCTCACCATGTCATACAGTCACTCGCTCACTCTCTCATCTTTCTTTTGTAACGTTCACAGTCACACCGCCTCATCTTCCTCTCTCCTCCACCAGCTCCTCTTTACCTTACGTCATCCAGTCACATCTCTCTCTCTCTCTCTCACCTGTCCTCTTTCCCACGCTCGTTCTCTGCCTCGCTCGTCCTTCCTCTATCGCTCTGCTGATAGCACCCACCCCTCCTCCTTTTCCCCCTCGTCCTCCTCCTCTCACTCAGACCATTTCTCTTCCTTATCACTCAGTGCCTGCTTTGAAGCTCTCCTCCTTGACCTCATTTAGGCACCACGCTCCTCAGAATTCAGAATTTAAGAAGGAGAAGTTTTAGCTTCTCCTCCTTTTCCTCCTCTTTCCTCGATCCGATGGATGGACTTTTTCTGGTGTGCCTGTGTTTGCCCTAAGGGTGTAGCTCGAGCATATTGAATTCCAATTATTTAAGACTTAATGTACAGACGGAAAAATGTGAAAGGAGAGGGAGTGATGTGGAGCAAATATACTAATAAAACTCAAACAAATCAGAGCTGATCTGATAAGACTGATTGAGGTGAGGATGGTCTGGTGTGATGTAATGTAATGTGATTTTTTTAGACTGTCTATAACTAAATATGACAGTAGCTCCATCCATCCAACCTTAAGCTATACTGCTTATCCTTTGAGGGTCACAGGGGAGGGGGTGAAGTCAATCTCAGCTGACATTAGGCGAGAGGCAGGGTAAACCCTGGACAGGTTGCCAGACTGTCACAGGGCTGACATATAGAGACAAACAACCAGTTGCGCTTCAAGCTGGTTATCTTAGCTTCGCATAAAGACAGGAAATAGGTGGTTACACGCTGGTTCTTTCCAAAGGTAACAAAAACCCAACAGTACCTGGTAAAGCTAATTTACACGTTATATGTTTAATCTGTACAAAAACTGAAAATTAGCTAGATCCATGTTTGACAGACATTTTAAAATCAAATCAGCTCAAATCAATAAGTTTGCTCATTTAACTCTCTGCAAGTGAATAAATGTATTTCACAGCATTAGTATTAGCATTAAATGCTACATACAATGCTACAATGCTACAAGAGGCACATGGTCAGAATTTTCCAGGATGTGAGCTGAAATTTTGAATATAACATTTAAGTTGAAAAAACACTTTAGTTATATATTTTCCACATTATCCATACACCTTATCATATACTTAAAGAATCTTATATTTAGTCACTTTTTTTTTGCCATTTAGCACTATGGATGACAGTTGGTCACTTTAGTCCAGACTGTCCACACTTGCTGCATGTGTTGTGATGAAGTTTGGTACAGATGTCCATGTCCTCTTCAGGATAAATTCTAATAATGTTGGTGATCCTCTATATTTTCCTCCCGAAATTTGAAATTATGATCAGATACCTGCCAAACAAACGACATTCAGCTGTACTTTGTAGTTGGTGCTAGTTAGCAAATGTTAGCGTTGTCATTGTGAGCATGTTAGCATGCTGGCGTTGGCTCAAAGCAGCACTGTGCCTGTAAGTACAGTCTCACAGAGGCGCTAACATGGCTTTAAGTTTGAATAGCTCCCTGCTGGAGTTGTCTACGTTGTTTGATTTATTTAAGCATCAAAGTACATATAAACAAAGTTAAGATCATTTATGCATAAAACACTGCATTCTTTGAATTCCTCTCTCTCTTATTATACCATTCTTTTTGACATGAGCCGACTGGAGTCAGTGTAGCACACATGCATGAGAGCAGGTTGTAGTGAGATTTGTCATGTTAAAATCTTGTTTGGTTTACTATGTGTCGTCATGTACACCATGCTGCTCATTTAATTTCAGTCGGCGAATAAAGCGGATGTGCTGGGGGTTTGATTGTGTCCCTACAAACACACAAATACACAAATGCTGCTCTGAGACCAGCTGTGCTCCACATAAATTCATTTATTTGTTTTATGATGAGCCTACTTCCCATAAACTATGTAATTTCCCAATCTTCTCTACAGAGCTATTATAATCACCAGGCACCAGACTGCAAAGACATGTTTTACCACTCGGTTTTCTCTCTCTGGGTTTTTCACCAGATCCTGCCCGTGTGGTAAACATGCCATCTGTCATCTACGTGGCCATTGGTCTGCCTGGCTTCATCCGCTGTCCTGTCGATGCCAACCCCCCTGTAACTCTAGTTAAGTGGAAGAAAGATGGCCTCCCTCTGCGGATAGATAAGGTGAGCCAGTGCAGTGCTGCAGCTTTGGTTCCTCTCACTTTACCTCACCTTAGACTGGGAACAAGTGGAGCATGTCTTCTTCCCTTCATTTCCTGTGTTTTCCTCTCTCTTATTGAGTGAAAACTCCAGGACTTTTTTATTAATTACCAAGTGTGAGTTATTGACAGGAGTAATAGATTATTGTTGGCCCTCTAACAAAACATTATACTTTCTTACACATTGTACCTGTACCTCCATCCACAGTACCCTGGTTGGAGCCAAATGGACGATGGGAGCATCCGTGTGGCAGAGGTGACAGAGGACTCCCTCGGCACCTATACCTGCATGCCTTACAATGCCCTGGGTTCCATGGGATGGTCCCCTCCCGCTCCCCTGGTGCTAAAGGTATGTGCATCCAGGAGAAAATGCAAGGTTACTCATGCAGCTCATTAGTTTTTGCTTTAACTCCATTTTGTTCTGTTTCACTCTGGGCAGGACCCTCCCAAATTCTCAGTGGTTCCTGGAGGGGAGTACAGACAGGAGGCTGGAAGAGAACTGGTCATCCCCTGTGAGGCTGAGGGAGACCCCTTTCCCAACATCACATGGAGGAAGGTTAGACCCCCTCAACGCTCTACACTCCCGCTCCGTTGTATATAATTTGTTGACCAAATGTTCCATGTCATAATCAGCGTTTCATGTTACGTTCCTGTGTTTTCCATTGCTTTCTCAGATTTTAATTACTCAAACTTCTGTTTGTCATTGTAATCACATTTTAATGATGTCTATAAAATACGCAATCAAGGAAACATATTAGATTCTCTCAATTGTTTGCGTAATTATGAGGCATGTTTAATCTTGCTCATTGACTATTGTGTGATGAGCTATTGTTTTTGTCTCCCACTTAAGAAATTCAGAACTCATCATTCTGTATAATGAAATACTTAAGTTAGATATTGAAAGCAGTATTATTGCAGTAGATTTGAGATTGAAGACTGGTTAGTTTTTAGCGGCTGGTAAACTGTTTGTATGTTTGGCCTTTCTTCAAAGTTGTGAATTTTTAATTGCATGTTGCCAGCATTGTGTACCTTCCTCTGTATCTCTGTCTTTGGCTGACTCTATCTTTCCATGCCTGGGTTGACTGCAGGTCGGAAAGCCCAGTAAAAGTAAGCACAATGTTCTGCCCCGAGGCAGCTTACAGTTCAAGTCACTCACTAAGGAGGACCACGGGGAGTGGGAGTGTGTTGCCACCAACGTTGCCACGAGCATCACTGCCAGCACGCACGTCCAAGTCATAGGTAAAAAACATGTACATGAACGCACACACATACATATAGAAGCAAGTACATGGTGTACATTCCATCAGATTCTCTTTATTTAGCAAGTGCTCTAATCTGCCATTAGCTAAGCCCCATCCCCCCTCAGTTGATTTTGCTACGCCTTTCCAGCCCTCCAGTCTCTCACAGCACATAACAGGGTCATTTTAAACAATATGGCTCCTTGATTTCAGACACAGGTCGAAAAAAGCAGCTTTCTTATTTCTCACTATTCTAACGTTCAATTTGCATGCTGAAATTACAGCTCGTACAGTCAGATTTCATCAGCTGTGGCTACCTTGCTAATTAAGCTAATGTTAGTTTTTTGAAAATGCAATCTAGGCTGTGCTATCATGAAAGGGTTTTTTATGTAACTTGAACCCTACAAATTGACCTGGTATGAAATGTTCACTAGTCATGGTACAATACTATGGTAATACTGGTTTTTCATCGTAGGCACTTAACTACTTAGTCAGACAGGAGCAGCTTATGTTAGAGTAGTTAAACGCACTGCTTTTTCCATTCCTTATACTTTTGCTTTAGTGCTTTGAGTTTGGGAAAAGGTACAAAAAAAAGAGGAGTTAACAGGAGTGGTAATAACATTATGCACATACTGGATACTTTCGGCAAACAAGTACATTCTAATATAACACAAAGTCAAATAATTGATAATGAGTAAAGTTTGGTGTTTGAGATTGACAGGTGTTGTTCACAGGGAGCTCCTAAACGCTCAGGTAGGTCCTCTGTGAAACACAAGACTCGCTTTGTCGTCAGGACACAGGGCAGGGCAAACATGAAACAAATGAGTTACCTTTGAATGAGTCTCATGCTGACCCTCTTCTGAAGCAAATTATGGAGACGTGTAGAGGCGAGCCTGTAAGACTCACACTTTGTCCTATTACAACTCCTTGAGCCCACTACTTCTACTGAGAACCCAGTCAAGGGCACTCTGAATGAGGATGTAGGACTACAGAGAAAATAGTCTAACTTCTCTTTCTTAACCCTCTCCCTTGTTTGGAGAAGCACTCTAGAAAGAAAGCTGTGAGTGTTTGGGGTAGAGTAATGCCACTTTTTCTGTAACACCACTTGAGCCATGTGACCAAAACATGTCATTAGACACCTATCTCATGGATCCTGGAGCTCCAGTGGTCAAAAATAAAAATGATACAAGCTTTATGCTCTTTGCCAAAAGGGGAACACTTCATGTTTTTTAGAGTGGCGTCACTCTGTACTTATCACACTCATGGTTGAGTTCACCTTCCTCCTTCACATTCATGCAAAGTGTTTCACCATCTGGAGACAGAAGGTTATCATTTTATTTTTAAAAGAACAATCCAACATTTTGGGATGTACCATAATGTAAATAGGTTTGTTTAACCTGTAGTCACATCATAATGTTGAAAGGACAAGTTGTGGTTTTTAGGGAATGCTACATGCTATTTCCTTCTGACTTCCTGCACCTGGCCGCTGTTCTCCAGCAAATTGTTATAACTAGTTACAATAGTTTTGAGGTTTAGAGGTGTAGCTCATTGTATTTATGAACTTGGGAGTGAGCTGTACAACTAAATTGTGTGATAAACGAGATAATGAAACATTAGATTAGCATGTCTAAAACTACATAAAGCATGAAACTGCTTGGTGGCGGATACTTTTGGACCGAAAGTAGCGTTTCCCAAAGGAGCAGGAGTGTTGGTAGACAACTCGGGCATCCTGAGACTCAAACACAATAACAACATAGTAGAGGCTGTAGTGTAGGGAAAATCATTTAGCATGGATTAGTTATGAAATGTTGAATATCTAAAATATTGGAACGCTTCTGGTAAACGCAGTCATCTGCCCTGTCGTCAGTCTTTGTCCGCACTGACCACTGTACTTCCTCTCTGGATGTGAGCCACTTAAATCAGAGCAGTACAATGACTGTATTGAACTGGCTTCTAATTGGCTCCCTGTTGCTTTGGCTCATGTACAGTCCCCAAACAATGGAACTGGAAATTAGTATGCTTTTTTTTCTATAAAAATGCATATAAAGCATTTTGGTTGGGCTGGGCTTATTTATATTTGGCAGGTAAAAGGCTAAATAAATGAATTTTGGACTACATTTTTTAAGATTACATCATGCAGATACTGTCTATTTCCTTCCTATTTTCTTTTTTCTTACATTTAAACGTTGCATTGGGTTGCTGGCTGCTGAAAAATACATGATTGGGTCCAGCTCACAATAAATTTCTTTGACAAGTAAAATTAATGTACTGTACCACAGCAGGGCCACTCAGTAACTAATGTGCCCTTTTAACAACACCATCTCTCACTGCTTTCCCTCCCTGCAGGCACAAGCCCCCACGCCCCCACCAGCGTCCACGTGGTGGCATCCTCCACCTGGGCTAATGTGTCCTGGGAGGCAGGCTATGATGGCGGCTTCCAACAGACATTCTCAGTCTGGTATGGCCATGTGTGAGTCATCCCAGCATGCTTTGCTTCCTGCTTTTTCTTCTTCCAATACTTCCTGTGTTGTTTTCTTAAAAATGTCTTTTCTAGGGTTGTGTTCAGAACAGTTGTGAAAGCGTAGAGATGGAAATACATGGCGGCCCAGTGTGAGTGAGTTTTCATCTCTAATCTTGGGATTTCTGGAGGAAAAAATTCCGTTGCAACTACACTGAACATGACCCAAAGCTCTCTGTCCTGCTGCTGTCGCTGCTGCTGCTTTGCCACTGCTTGACTGGGGGAAATGTCCTGGGGTGAAAAGTTTTATTTATTTGACGACTTCAGATTTTATCACACACAAAAAAGGGAAGAGTTTGGTGGATCTAATTTGCTGCCACCAATGTGTATTTCACACTGTACAAATGCTTTTGTTCAGCTGATTATAGATCGTCTTCCTTCTCTCTATCTGTGTAGTTAATACTCAATCAGATAGAACATATTTAACAGTGATTTGTCAGCTCAACTTGTCTGCTCAACTGGTTCCTGCTAGAAGAAAACAGTGAAGAGTACAGTTGAGTTTCATCGCAGTTCAATTCTGCTGTTCATATGCAAATTAAATACAGTATGAAGTGGCGTATTAGGTAAGGTTAGATCACTTCACACACAGTTTTGAATATTTTTTAAAGCAATTTTACAGTCATTACACATCAGTTTTGTATAATCACTGGAAAAAAATGGGACAGTTAACAAGAAACTTTCATGCTGGGCTCTGTGTTACATTTCATGTTGTGTGTGAGGGAGTGTCTTACATGTGTGTATTGTTTTATGGCACAAATAGAGACCACTTCTGCCTTAATTACTTCTATCATAATGAATTTAATATTTATATACCGAGACGTCATGAACTAGTCCAGAGGATCAGGGTGCAGCATAATAAGCCCGACTCTGGTTATTGTAACCCATCATGCTTTATTAAACCAGCGAAGGAAGCGCAGAGCGGAACGAATAAAAAATAAATAAATAAAAAAACAGGCTGCAGTTTTAATTAATGATATTCATACTGACGGCAAACATCAGTGAGTGATGTTCGCAGAGCAGCTTTGGGTTGCATCCATCTCAGTGTCATTTGTCAGGTGAGCCATGACAGTTCTGCTGTTATATAAAAGAGGATTTCAACTTAAAAATGTTTTTTCTTGGTGGGGATGAAGAGTGGGTTTCCAAACACTGTCCAAACCTTGCTACCACAACAGAAACAGATTGACCCAGTTGGATATTATTAAATGAAACACTACAAAATATTACTGTATGCATACCAGAGATTTTACAGGACTTTTTAAAGTCAATTGGGACACATTGTAGAACATGTTTAAACTGTATTAGTATGAATAATTTCAATGGAGGCCTACATAAGGCTGAGTGTGCACTGTGCATCTGTATTATGGAAGAAAGAACATGATATATTTAGACAGTGCATAAGACCCTATAAGCAGATACCAAGTAATGTACTATTGCTTAAAAACTCTAGAAGCCTCACCTATTTAATTTTGTGGCATGGTGCAGCTGTGTAAATATTTCTAATGTCTCAGTACGCATTACTTTAAAATGACAATATGAAGTTGGTGGTGTGTTGCATGACAAATTCCCTGCAACATACAGTAAGTTATATCTAAGCATAAAGAAACTACTACATTACAGTAAAACCAAATGCATTCACAGTACAGTTGTTGCAGCTGTTGCATGAGTACAGTTTTCTGCTTTATCTGGTGGACAGGTGCAGTCAATGCTGAATGTGTGGATGGCATGGGCAAACAGCAAACTGCAAAGCTGAGCGCAGCATGGGCTTATTACCATCAAGTGACAGTCGTGTTGTGAATGATGTGAACGGTCAAAATTCATGGAGAAAGTGTTTGTTTCATAATGTCAGATCACTGATGGAACCAGAGTTGTTGCAGAAATCACATTGCATATTGCAATGATGACCATGATTCTGAGAAAGGAACTTTTTTAAATTTTGTTTTATATTTCATCAACATGAAGTCAGTTTTTATCTGAATCTAAAACAAAAAAAAAGCAACATGGCACTCCTATTATCTTCCTCTCTACATCCTAATTTATGTATCTAAATCTTTCCTGTCTGTTCTCTCGCCTCTCTTCCTGACTCCTGCACAGGCTAAAGAGGGAGCATCTAGGTCCACATGACTGGGTTTCCATACCTGTGCCTGGAGGCCATGACTGGATGCTGGTGCCTGCTTTGGAGCCGGAGACAACATACCAGTTCAGCGTCCTGGCCCAAAACAAGCTCGGCACTGGCCCCTTCAGCGAGGTTGTCACTGTGAACACATTAGGTGAGTGCACTATCGCATCTATCTTTTTCACATTAAAGTGTTTTTTTTTTTTGTGCTAAATTAAAGTTTCATTGATTATCATGTTCAGTTTTAGAAAGATGGGTTACATCCTCTTCGCTGTAATTTGCATTATGACATTTTTATAATATCATGATATGTTTTATAATAAAATTTGAATAATACTTTCCACTTCTTTTGATGAACCTAATGTTCCAGATGAAATTAGTGCTGCAGTTTCTGTGCTGTAAATGAGGTCTGACACGTTAACGGTTCATGCTCTCAGTTCTGGAATATCCACACAACACCCTGTGTGTGAGAGTCGCTAAAAAAAATTCAGCTGCAGAGGATCATGCAGATGTTTTATAACCTTCATTTTCACATTTTACCTTCATGTCTGCAGGTGTTCAGTCAAAAAATATCACAGGCAGCAGAAACAAAAATATAAAACATTTATTCCAGAGAGGAGGCGGTCACTGATTCTGGTTCAGTGAACAGTCCTAGATGTTGTTAACCCTCCTATTAGCCACTGCGGGACAGTCACTGAGTAATGACTGAATGGATTAGTGAACATTTTCTGATTTTAATAAGATGCTTCACCTATAAAAATGATAAAAATCTTAAATTGCCACGTTAAAGTAGTTATAGAAAATCTTTAATTGTGATTTTTCTGACCAATATTGCGTTTTATATTATATTTAAAGCTGCAGACCTGGATTTTACTTTGAATAAGAGATGGCTGTACCAAACATTATCACTCTACAGTGATAAAATCAGAGAGAATAATGGTTCTTTTTGTTAAAACCAGGCAGAAAGAGAAAAAAAGAGAAATTCTATGTAAACTTGCCCAGTGTCCCGTAGAAAAATTGACCAGTCTAGTTCACATTTATTCTGATATTACATTAGCAGTATACTTGATATGACCATGATATTAAAAAATGGCGTTATTTATTGATAACAGCTATACTGTTGGCCATTTACACAACTGCTGATCATTAATGTTCATATAAACTCTGGTACAGATTGGTGTTTCTTCTTCTTCAAAACCATCTTTGACCAAAGTATGCAGACAGCAGAGTGCAGAGAAACAACATTAACCAAACAACAGCCAAGATTTGTTTTGTGTTGTTTTGCCAACATACAGAATTTACTTGTGACTGTTGTCATTATAGGCCATGAAACCAGTGGTCAGTTCAGTAGTTCACTGGCTCCAGCTTCTTAAAAGAGTTAATTGGTCAGCGCCTTTTTTCACAGTATCTCAGATGAGTCTAAGAGGCCAAAGACCTTTATTGGTGATTATCTAAAATTGCATTGTAAGAGCTATCTTGTAAAAGCTTTAACTGGTTGGTTCAGTCACTTGGTTGAATCATTTTGCATTGTATCATTCCTCACAGCAGTGAGGGAAAGGGACATTTATTAAGTGTAAATGAAGCTGTCACAGATTGTTACTTAAAGATAAGTGACATGCTGAAAATTGGGATAACTATTCGCGCTGCATCACCTTCTGTGTCAGCCAAGGAGCAGAAGCAGAGAAGACAACGCATTCAGCCCTGGGGCAGCTTGTTGTCTTTTTCTCCTGTGAAAACCCTTTTGACAAAGTCTTCCATCATTTATTTGCACGTCAGATATCCTGACACAACTTTTAGGACTTAATCTTACTTTTGGAGAAAAAAAGAAATGTTGCTAATATGTGTTCAGAGAATCCAGAGTGAGTTCAATTATAAAAGTGGGAATAAACTTTATCATATCCGAGGAGGATAATGAGCAGATTGGATAGCAGCATGTGGGCCAGAAGTGGACTGTCAGGATAGTCATAGCTGGGATATGAGCTAGCAAGATGAAATGTTTATGAACTGGTCTTCAATGATGCAAGGATTCAGAGCTGATGTGTGAATCTTATGAACGTTAGAGATGCATTTGGTATAAAAGCGTAATCACATCTAGTCACAGTTCAAGATACTTGTACATGTCAAAGTGTGAAGTGATTGACTTCTTTCGCACTGGTGGAACTACTCACTGAATATGTAACTCACTCATCCTCTCAACCCTGATGTGCTCTTTCAGTATTTCCTATAAGTACCCCTGAACCATTGGTGCTGCTTACCCCACCACGGTGCCTCACAGCCAATCGCACGCAGCAGGGCGTCCTGCTCACCTGGATCCCACCTGCCAATCACACAGCACCTATCCAGCATTATGTCATGGAGTTCCGCCTAGGGGAACGATGGGAGGTCCTGGACGACAGCATTCCTGCTGGGGAGACGGAGCTGCTTGCCCGAGACCTCATCCAGGTAAAAGACAGGACAGGGACTGTGGACTTTACACACAGTATCACACAAGACCTACATCTGCCAGCTGCAGGCAAAATGGGCTACAGACACATCTGGGACATAGTGGTGGGTTAAACACACCTTTCAATTTGCAGAGAAGATGTTATACACCTCTTAAGACTCTTAAGTCTCACTAACTAGGTCTTACTAAGGTCGTACTCTCATAGTTTTGTCCATTGTGACTTTGCTGTCTTCCATTGTAGAGATTTGCGAAACATAACTCCAGCATCATGGCATATGCAGGGCACGCAGCACAAACCCCTTTAGGCTTTCCACATAAACTTTGACATAAATATTTTCAAAAGTTTTTCTGAAGGTTTTTTTTTAAACAAAAGTAAACAGAAAGTAGAGCCCTAGATTAGCTGTTAAATGTGAAGTGATATATTTTCGGGGCAATTTGCTGGTTAATCGAGGTTGCTGTTTGGTTAGCCAGCTCCCGGTCTGCCTAACAACAACCATGCATTACTTATCCTTTTATATATACCATGATTCTATTTCAAACGAAGACCCCTATGTAATTAGCTGTAATAGCTAACTCAGCAGCTTAAATGATCTGTTAACTTTCATTTGGACTCAACAACAAGTGTTTGAAATGATTTATTTAAAATCAAAGGGAATTTGGAAAAGCTTTATGAGGCTCATGCTGCTGGCAAAAACCGTAAGGCAGTAAATCTGGTATTAACATGTTATGCTATGATATAATATGATATGAAATGATATGATACTTAACAGATCTGACTGTTTTAACTTGTTGCACATGAACATAACAACTGAATCATCCATCCATATTAGCTATACTTGCAGACAATTTAAAGGCACCAGTTACCCTAACCTGCATGTCTGTGGACTGTGGGAGGAAAGTGGAGCACCTGGAGGAAACCATGCAAACGCCACACAGAAAGACCGTGGCCTAATAACTGAATCAAAATACCTAACTTTGTTTGATATGTACTCGAAATGAACTCCTCAGTATGAGGCTATGTTCACCCTGCAGGCAAAGTTGATTTGCCTTCCAAATGTTTGCTGTTAATGCTCTACATTTACCCAGATTAGATTCAGCATATTTATAATATTGTGCTGCCATTTCCACCTTGGTTGTCATAGTAACAGTACACGCAACTCAGCTCACTTTCCGACCATCTCTGTGGGTTTGACCGCGTAGCAATGAAACCCCTGTATTTATTTCACATGTAGCATGCAGAACACCTGCATGCACCAAACTCACAGCTGAAACATGAAATTCAACACAGTGTCTCAATATGAATTATGAATACAACCATTCTCACTACAGCAAAGGGAAATCAACATATCTTTACTGATTTATGAGTTCTGACACAATGCTTCTGTTTCAGCATCTCACATCTTGCTCATGTCGGCTAATTCTCCACTCATGACATGTTTGAGCTTCTTTCTTTAATCTAACCACCACTTTCAGCTCCATGCAGATGCTTTTATGTCTCCTGCCATTGCACAGCAAACACCCACACACACACTTCTCTCCAGCTCTCTCACCACACACACACACAAACACACACTTACACACACGCAGCACCTAGCTTGTATAACTTTTCTGCTGCAAGTCTCTCACTGCACCAGGAGGGATCCTCTGTTTAGTTGTCACCATATGTGAGTTTGTGTGAAAGTGGTGCGATGTTTGCTATGAAACACTTCATCCACATTCACACACAATCCTCAGTCTTTTGCGACAGTGTAGGAGACAGCTGAGCTCAGCCCACAGCATATGCATCAGAAGGTTTATGGGTGTACAGCTTAGCAAGTGTTGCACCCAGCTGAAGTGTCCTTGAGCAAGATGCTGTCTGAATCTCCACCATCTCTGGAGCTGCTCCTCTGTTTCTAACCCTGCGCAACCAGCATCAGTGACACAGAGATTCTGTACGGCTTAATGTGTCTTTTCATAATGACTTAGTCATAGGTGATTTATTCATCTCAGCCACATTAATCTTTCATTATGATATTCACATAATCAGCTCATCCATTTTCTATTGAGATTCTTGTCGTGACCCTTTCTTTTTCCCTCTTTTACATATTGTTCTCATCATCACAGAACCACTTGACGATTTTTAACATTAGTTGAAAAGCCACATGAAATTTATTTGCTTTCATTTATTAAAGTTTATATCCTTCGGCTGCTTGAATGAAAAGCAATTTTAATTTAAATCAGTAAACTGTCCTTTTTCCTTTAAGAGTACTCCGCTGATTTATCATTGCACTTCTTTAACACTGTCAGACTAATGTTGCACTGTTTAAAAAAAAGAATCAAACTCATGTCGTCTTTTTTATACATTCTTCTTCCTTGTGCAACGTGCATTGCAATCATGGACGTTGACTGTTCAGAGATGCACATGTGCTATGCTAATAGCTGCTAAAGTAGCCTGGCGCCTCTAGCCTCAAGCAGAGATGAGGAGCGGGCTACGAGGTCTGGTGAGCTCACTTCTTTCAAACGCCACATCCCCAGATTTTTCACTTGTACTCTTCAGACGCAGCTGATGCTGATTCAAGTGACATCACAGTTATCAGACTTCACACAGCTCCCTCTGGAGACACAGGGACACGGACACAAGGCTGTATACAACTTTTTCACACACACCGATGTGTAAAATTAGATGTACTCACTACATACTCAGTACACCACCATAACTCTGCATTATGGAGATTTACAATGTACAAATAAAAAATGAAAAATAATTTTTGAAATTGAAGCAGCAGAGGTTAAGATATTCTGAAAATACTGGATCCTACATTTCCCATAATGCAAATTTTTAGCATCTTCTGTAAGAACTCCCTGTCTGGTAAATGCATATCTTTCAAACTCTACACCCCTCGTTTGTAATGCAGGATTTCTGTACAATCAAAGAGAACCCTGGTGACATCACTATGACATAATCAGGGTTATTGTTTCAGAGCTTATGATGAGTAAACTGATCTTGTGGTTGTGTGTGTGTGTGTGTGTGTGTGTGTGTGTGTGTGTGTGTGTGTGTGAGAAAAATTGGTGATGTGCCCTTTAATCAGAAAATACCAGATTCAGTTTATAATACCAACTGACTCCATTGTGCCTGTCATGTTGGAATGATCCATCTCTTCATTTACTCAAAAACTCAGCTACACTATTTATTTCCAAAGCCTTGGAGGTTCAGTTGGCTGATCTTTGGAGAATCCTACAGCCTGATCCAATCTGACATGAGATCCTGATCCTTTACCTTCTGATGTTTTTACATGTCTTTTCTACTGCTCGTAGGAGGCGTGGTATGAGTTCCGTGTCATGGCTGTCATGGATGACATGATCAGTGAGCCCAGCAATGTAGTAGGCGTGTCCAGCACAGGTAAGCCATCACATACATACGTCTTTGAGTATAAACGCGTGAGGCTAAAAGAATAAAGGACAGATCTTCTGCTTGAAACCCTGCTTGTTGCCATGAATTCAGATTCATCCTGACAACCTCTGGCTATAACCTGCATACATAACCTCAGGCTATCTGAACAGTTCTGAGCTGTGGAGGGGCTGTAGATGTATTGCACACGCAGCAGCTCCAACTTTACATTTTGCTCACTCAGCACTATTAAATTTAAGCTTGCTTTACATGCACACTCTTTTGTAGCATCCTGAAAAGTATGACATCATCCTTCTGCCTGTCTCCCACAGATTGCATTGGACTGCTCTGTGCTTTATTAAAGCTAGTCTTTTTTTGGTCTCAAATCTTAAAAGTCAGTTTTGAATCTGAAATTAAACCCCTCAAAATGTGACGTTGCTCCCCCCCTTGCAGAGGTCACTGAGTACACATCGTTTGGTAAGAGCAGCTGTTGGTAGGTAGAAGATTTGCTTAGGCTCCCTCAGGTATCTGGTGGCACTCTGCTGCCCCCCACTGGTAAAGCTGGAGAGCTGTGCAATGAGGTGATCAAAGGCTCCTGCTCATTTCTCCTGTGACTGCTATTAATTTCACTGTTTTCTCCCTGCATTTTATCAGTGAATATCATGCTATAAACATGATGTGGATACACTGCCCTTTCAAAGAAAGGTGGTTTTTGGTTGATCAATTATTTCATATTTCAGTATCGCTTGAGGTCAAATACTTTGCATTTTGCTGTATCATGCTCCCCTGCAATTAAACCACTCTAACTAGTTAGACACATTGTTGTTGACACATTGGACCCCCCAGTCCTCACTGAGTGATTCGTCATCATGCAGGACACTAAAAAAGCTCCAGTGTTAATAAGTGAGGACAGATGTGAGGGTTAGTTGCTCTGTAGCAGGAGTTTAAGTAGCTGCACAGCAGAGTGGGTAGATTAGCTTCAGTTTTCATTATTGTAATGATGATCTTGTTCATGCACAACTGTTCCAGACGCATTCATTCTGGCGATGATCCATCCCTGACTGTAACAAGCTGGAGCTCACAGCATCAGGAAGAAATGCAGCATTAGAATATGGTACAGTGCTGCATTTACTCTGGTAGTCTGAACTGCAGTGGAGCTGAGTCTATGACAGCTCTGCAAACAGTGCAGGCTTATGTTATGAATGTTCATCAAAGGACAAAACACAACAGTATGCAGGCCAAATGGCGGCTTCTCAGAGCACTTCTTATTTTAATGATGACTGTTGCTAACCAGCTTTCCATTCTGATACTCCACTATTTTGCCATGAATGTTTAGTGCGCAATCAGACTGAGGTAGCAAACAAGTATACAAAGTGGTCTGGTGGCAACAATATAAAAGTTCCTGTCATTGTCTTATCACAGTGACAGGCCTTAGTACAAGAAAAAAAAACAATAAAAGGAATTTGTCACCATTTTGAATGTTTTTAAAGATCTTTTCATTTTTAAAACATTATTCACATTACAAACATTATTTGTTTTATGTTTTTATAATTGCATCTTTACACCAAAATTGTACTGTTTTGCAAATGATCTGTTGACCCACTTGCAATGCCTTCACAGCCCACAGGTTGGGAACCACTGATCTAGATAATAGGTTGGAATTCTAAGTGAAAGTCAGGCCCAAGCAGAACCGGCACATTAAAGTATTCAATGAACCATGTATCAGGTTCCCTGGATGTAGCACTATAACAACCAAATACAAACAAGTTTCTATGGCTGTTTTTTTTTTTTATGCATGGCCTTGTAATGGTATCTCTAACTATGCCTGACACAAGGTTCTCTCTCTCTGAGGATGTTGCTGCTTCAGCTTTATAACTGACACTCCTTCAGACTGTAGAAAATTTTGCTTGACTGAAGGAGCAACAATTCTATCTACTCTTGTCCTCCGCCGTTATTTGAAATAATGTTTAGATAGAAGATATGTATCAGTCATTATAAGAGCACTGTATTATGGGTCAGATAACTGTAATTATACAGTGTTGCTGCAGCCAAGGGGCATATGTACAAGCCCTCCTGTGTCTGTTGTTGTGTCAGGCAGGAGGGATGGGGTTGAGGTCACAGCTGGTTTTCTACTGTATCATGGTGAGTTCCCTTAAAGTCAAAAATGTGTTGACTGTAGTGTTTGAGCTTCACTGCGCAGGATGATGTTTTCACACATATCTGCTGAAGGAGGAAATGTCTCTGAGCTCACCTCTAGTCTCAGTTCAACATGTACAGTCAAGGATGATTTTGTGACATCAAAATTAATTCGGAGGCCAATCGTGGTCCAGTGAACTGAGACGGATGTAATGATGTGGAGACTTGCAACCTTTCAGATATAGTTCAAGTGCACATATGAGATGTGGCTTAATTTCAATGATCTCAGCAGAGTTTATCTTGGGAGTAAAACATTATTTGCTTCATTTTTCCAATGCAGATACTTTTGAAAAAAAAAAAACATTCTGCTGTGTCATCATGGCATATACCCTGAGGAAATGTCCATTTCATGTCAAAAGACACTTGCAGTAGTAAAGGTCAGCTCTGACATATTTGAATCTTATTGGATATGGAAGGAATTTTGCTTTCAAAGGCCCAAAGGGCGAAATCTGCAGGGACATCGATTGGATTGGGCTTCTTGTTTTGGTTTGGGAGCAAATGGAAAGAAAACATCAGAAAATCCTGATTCAGTTTGTGAACTCACATCATTAAAAAGCCGCCTCGTCAGAGCACAGTGTTTTCTTGCAGTGGAAAGTCTTCTCTTTTGCACTCACCTCACATCTGCACCTTAATCTCATAGTAAATATCACCTCCTATTCCAGAGCCAGAAAATGAGTGTTGACATTAGCGTTACTCTTGGGGAGTGCCATATCAGAAGTCTAGTGAGCAAACTGGAGTTTTACATTTGTTTCTTTATTGTTTGCTATATTTAAATAATGTTCCTTCTTGCTGCATTAATCACCCCCCTCTTAGTAGATCACCTCTGTGCCTACATACTGTATGTCTTACTGCGAACTGTCATGTCCCCCACCTGTACGTCGCTGACTGTTTTCCTCCTCACATCACAGACTTCTTCCCTCCTCCAGAGATGGTGGAGGAGCGTGGACTGGCTCGGCCTGTGGTGGCTGGCATTGTGGCCACCATCTGCTTCCTGGCAGCAGCTGTCCTGTTCAGCACGATGGCTGCCTGCTTCGTCAACAAACAGCGCCGGCGGAAGCTCAAGAGGAAAAGAGGTGATGGGAAAACACCTCCACAATCACTAGGCATATTTTAAAGGTCCTATATTTTAGTGAGATGCCCATGTCCATGTCAGGTCTAGGTTTTATATTAATACTGTGAAGGTATCAAAGTGCTCAGTCCACAGAGAAATGCACACAGCCTGTATTCAGAAACTGAGCCGTCAGGACTTCTGTAACTTTGTAATGTCACAACAAAACAGTTATTCGATCACTCAGAAAACAGTCAGCCAATCAGAAGAGACGCTCAGTGAGGAACTTAAAACTTCTCACGGATATCAAAATGTTTCTTCCATGTTGTTGCATTTGGTACTTCAGGCATTTCATGGTGTCTTAACAAAAACAACTGCCATGCTGTTTTATATGAGCCATTTCCGCTTCAGAACCAACAGTGTTTCCAAACAGGAAAGACTAAAAGTTGCTTAATGACTCTTCAGAAAGCAGCCATGTCAGATTCATTATATTTTATGTTTTTTTGTTAAAGTGATGTTTGCATTCTACTGTTATTCTGTCACTGGGTCTCAGATCCTGCCTGAGGGTTGGCAGCAGCAACACTGTTGTGTTTGGAAAATCAAGCTCTTATGAAGCTTTTATGTAAATGTCTTGGATCAGTGTTGTTTTTCATGAATACCAAAAAGACATTTCCCTCATTGTAAATAATGAGGTGCAGAGACTTTAAGGTCTGTTTGAAAATAAAATTCATCCCTGAATTTGAAATAGGTCATTCACCCCCTGTATTTATACTGCCGTCAGCTTCAGTGGTTACAGTCTGCCTGAATGCCAGGAAAGAGGAAGAGGAACTCATTTGCTTAGATAGTTGTGAAATTATTGATGGACATCTTTGCTGTGTATCACATATATATATATATATATATATATATATATATATATATATACTTATACTGTATGTGCATGAATATGTGCTTTAATGGTCTTTTTTCCTTCTTCATCTTCCAGACCCCCCTCTTTCCATAACACACTGCAGAAAGAGCATGGAAACTCCGTAAGTAACCCCTACTGCACATAACACATAACAGAGTTCACTGTTACTTTTTCCCAAAGAGCAGCACTGCACAGTATTCTACAACAAAACCACAATCAAAGAGCACAACAGTCAGGATTCATTTTCCTCACGGGTCTGACCATCATCAATAATCATAGTTTCCTGTCATCCAGTAGAATTGGATTCAGCAAAGCAAAGCACATACTAAGATTTATACAGTACTTTTAACCATAGAATGTAACATTACTCACATTAAGAACTGATTTTACATTCATACTGTATATATAATAATAATAAAAAAAAAACTTAAACAGAGATCAATGCATCCTATTGATACCTAAATGACAATTTCAGACATTTCGGACAAAAAAAAACAAACAACAAACAAGTCACAGTTTTTGAAGGTAGGTTGTTCCAAGCATCAATCCTCTGTAGCTTTAGACTCAGCTCAGCAAACTGCTCACCCTGAGATAGAGAAGTGTATTTAAAGGCAAGTTCATGAAGTTGAACGCTGGAAAAAGCGTCAGGAAGGGCCGATCTCTTTGATCAGAAATGACTCATCAAGGCCTCCAATGGAAAGTAATCTGTTCCTTTTTTTATATTATATTCAGATTACACGTATGACAAATAGTTTTCATTGAACTAAGCGTAACTAAAACATATTGCTCATTTCATGCTCTTGGATGCCCCGTGGCAATACTTCATCATTTCCATTTATACTGTCCCACTAAGAAAGAGTATAAAGAGAGAGAGAGAGCGTCACTTTCCTTCAAGATATACAGTTAGTCCTCTGTTTGATCTTAGATTGGTCTAATACAAGATAAAAAGTTGAACATGAATTAGGTTTTGCCCATAAGGTTGTCCACCCTTGCGACTACAGTATCTCAGAGCTGAGAGCTGTGTTTTCATTTTACAATAAATGACACATGCTTACAGGACAACAAGATAATGGACATCTGTCAAAAAAAAATGGAAATGAAACTGGACCTTTGCAGAATAGACAAACCTTTGTGCAGCAGTGAACAGTGCTCAGCAGTTTGAAGCTTCACCACGGCTCACTCATGTTTTTCCAGTTTGAAAAGAGATATAATTTAACTAGAATATAGTGGAAATTGCTCCTGTATAAGATTCAGACCTCTGTCTCAAGTCAGCTTACTTATTTGTGGATCCAGTCGTATAAAGTATTTACTGAATGTGTGTCCCTGAAATCGATCAAATCCTTCATCATAAAGGATATTTCATGTCCCTTAACAGACCTTTTTCACAGCAGACATTTTCACACATCAGAGCAGGAAGAGCACAGGTGGAACCAATAACATTAGTCATGGCTCGAGTAAGCTGTGCCGGGGAGCTGTGTTACTGACGCATCTAAACAGAAAGCGTCCATCATTATGTAACGGCTGAATAAGTGAAAATGTTTGCCTCAAGAAAGGTTTGTTCTGAGTAAGAAAGTGGAAGACTTTTCAGGAGACATTATTCTTAAATGATGATCATACTGGATGATGTGGACAAATAACAATAACATTAATTTCATTTTCTATATTTGTTTTCTGATTCATCAGTTGGTTTAACTACAGTGCACTCAGGAAGTATTCAGACCCCTTCACCTTTTATACACTTTATTGTGTTGTAGATTTAATTGTAAATGGATAAAATTGGCATTTCTACCCATTAATATACACTCAATGACCCATAATGACGAAGTGAAAACATGTTTTAAGAAATTTCAGCAAATTTATTAAAAATCCAAAAATGAAATCTCTCATTTACAAAAGTATTCACACCTCCTTCCTGCAATTCCACATTGTGGTCAAGTATGTCCTCTCTGCTTTAATTATCCTTGAGGTGTGGTTAGAACTTGGCTGGAGTCCACCTGTGACAAACTGAATTGACTGTACACAGTGTATAAAAGTACACACCTGTGTATATAAAGTCCTAGAATTCACTCTGCATATCAGCACCTCTGTGATAAACTTGTGCTGAGGCACAGATAAGGGCAAAGGTATAAAACTTTTATTTCCATGTGCAAAACAAGAAGAAAAGTTATTGATGTGAGTCTTTGGCAATTAGACCCCATCGTGATGTCATTATATCTGTAAACAAAGTGAAGCTGTGCGAGGTATAGGAAAGCACTGATACTGACGGCGGTGTTAGTGGTGATAGGAAGAAGACGCTTAGCTTTATTTCACAGCTTGTACAGTCTTACCCAAGAAGACTTGAAGCAGTAGCAACTCCTACAAAGTACTGAATTGAGTATCTGAATTTTTAAATGCGAGATTTCAGTTTTTGATTTTTAGTATAGACTCCTATTATTATTGATGAAAATCTACAACAAAGTGTATAACAAGGGAAGGAATCTGAGTATTTTCTTAAGATACTGTAATTAGATCTGTGTTAAGGGATAAGTCTGGTGTTATTTTTAACACATCCCATGTAAAGACCAAAACAATGACCCACACTGTGGCACTAGGTGGTATCTTTCTTTATTTGCCTGAACGCACACTGTAGTTTTATTTGAGTTGATCTCAAATACACCATCCTGCTGCAGGAAATATTAGCTTGTGCACCATGGCTGAAAATAGTCCCAAACAAATGCACTATTATTTCCTGCTTCAGTAATATTTGTACACAAAAACACTACAGTGACCATCTGTTTCTAGAAATTATTTTGCCTTTTTTTAAATGAAAGTAAATTATGAAAGTTCAGTACGAACTAACTGGCGTCAGACTCAGAGCCACAGACACAGCAGGAGATTTGGAAGTTTAGAGATAGACATGGTCTTTTGGTCTTTTTGGTTGTGGTCTTTTCATTTGGCCGTATCACCAGCCTTATCTGTGAAATGTCTGACTGAAAAAAAAACCCTAAAAAACAACATTTTCTCATAGATTAAAGCCCCCATGTTTAGAATTTGAAAATTTCAGACTTCATCGACTCGCAGTAAAAGAACTTAAAAAAAAGAAGACTGTAAATTCTGCTTCTTACTCCCAGCAGATCTGATTTGTGGAAACAGCAACAGCTTTCACCTGGATGTCTAATATTTAGAAAAATGAGATGCTATAATCATGTACAATTTCTACACATAGGGGCGTTTAACTAAGGACTTAAAATATTAACTTGGTTTGACTGATCGGTGCAGTCTAAATACAGGTTTGCTGTGCATGGATGCTTACCAAAGTATTGATTGTGTGACATGCATAATATTTCAAAACTCAGAGATGCTACAGAGCAGTGCCACAGCTGTGCAGCTGTCATCATCGCCTCAGGTGGCACATGACTGGAAAGGACGCCTCACCTCACGAAATGCATGTTTCCTTGATTTCTCCTTCCTTGCCCCGCTTCCACCTTCCTGTCTTAAGTGGGAAGAACTAAAAGACAAAACAAAAAACACAAGACAAACCTAGAGGAAGCTGATTCTGGGTGTTCTTGGGCTGAGTGTGTGGGATTTTGGCCACATACCCCTAGAGCCAATAAATGGAGAACTCTCTTGAAGTGCAGTGGTCACATCTTTACTGATATTTCTATCCTCTCTTTGCCTTAACCTAGCTCCTGTTGCTCCATTATAGCCTCCCATGTCTGCAAGGCTCTTCTCTCTTCTGACATTTCTTTCTCTCAGATCTCTGAGTCACTAGTTTCATCCCCTTTCTGTCTTTTTTCTACAGTATCGAGCTATTCTATCTCATTTTCTATTGCTTTTTTATGAAAATACCTCTCATTGACAGGCTTCATGTTTACCCCCATATTCTCCCCACTTCTCACTGTCTGATCTCCCCACTTCTACAGGAGTCCACTTAGCTTCATTCCCAGCATTGAGCCCTACTGGGAGGGGCTGGACGCAAGCAGGTACAGGCCCCAACCTTCCAGTCCTCAGTGAGTGTGCCAACCATTGTCCCCCTGTCCTTGCACACTGTATTACACCCCCTTTTTGCAATTGGGTTCAGCCTCAGCCCCCTTAGACTCCTGACCTGGCTGCATGCTTCTGGCCAAATCTCCCCACCAAGCAACAACAATACTGGTCGTGGTCTTTCGTACATGAAAGACAAAGGATCATCATCATCATCAGAAGATGAGTGATGTAGGAATTTTTAAATAGATAATCCATCTTGTCAGGCGGAACAACATTAAAAGACACAGGCGATGATGACAAAATCAGTATTTCTACTTACACCTGTTCAGGACAGCAGAAGGAGATAATAAAATATTCACTTTCATTTCATAGTTTGACATTTTGGGAAATACGAAAATTCTCATTCTATTTAGTAACATCATAATTGATACAACTCTCATGTCTGTACACTAAATGTGAAGTAAGGTGAGAGGACAGTTTAGCTTAGCATTAAGTCTGAAAGCAGAGGGGAACAGTTAGCCTGCGTTTCCACTGGTTGCCTGGCAATGACTCAACGACATCACTGCTCCCGGCCAAGAAACATTCTGGCTAGGGCTGAATGTCGCTCAAAAATTTTCAATATTGGTAATGATACCGATACCATGACTTTTTTTGATGTCAAGTTTATCAAATCCATTTTAACAATAAGAAAATTACAATGCACATTACAGTACAAATTTTAGTTTTGCTTTAATTTTATTTTTAAGCTCGATCCCTTTTCACACTCAAAGGTGGTGGTGTAAATAAACAGCGAATCACCAGCATTATCAGATCTTGGTCCTAGTATTCTGCATGCTCACTGGTTAACTGACGCTGATGAGATTTACTAATTTCTGGCACATAACAACCCTTAAAACTACAAATTGTTCTTACACTCTCAGTTTTTGTACAGATGAAACAAATATGAAATAATAATAAAAATATTATGAGGCTTTTAGCCTTTTGAGTGAGCCAAATGTTTCCGCCTGCTTCCAGTCTTTATGCTAAGCTAAGCTAATTGCGCACTGGCTTCGTATTTAGTGCACAGACTGGTATCAATCTTCTCGTTCATCTTTGAACTATTCCTTTAAATGATAAGATACGATTTCAGACACTGAGATCCCGTTGGTCCACTTCTTACAGTATAATGATAATTCACCGTGTGGTAATGGTGATTTATTCATTAAAACATCAAGTAGTCCAAGGCAGATGATTTAATGAGTTTTATTACATTGAATGACATCATACGCTGTAGGAGAAACATTCTGGCTATTTTAGATGTTAATCACCTATGTTGGTTATTTTGTCTGAAGTTAAAATCTAAATATTGAGACCCTTCTTTAATGTGTGTTCAATGACAGCACTTTGCTGTATTTGTTAAAATACGTTAAATGTTAAAATAATAGTTAAATGTTTTGGGAAATGTACTTATTTGCTTTCTGACAGTGTTAAATGAGAAGATAGGAGCTGTAGTTAGCAGCCGGTTAGCCTTGCTCTGTACAAAGTGTCGACAGTAAAGCGAATAAGCGTACCTTTAAAATAATCCTTGTTTTCTGCACAGCACACTGTTTATACGTTGTGACTATTTATGTTGTTTGAGCTGTATGTGACTGTCCCTACTAACTACTTTAAATCACATTTTCACCTTCAAGTGACATCAAACACTTTCTTTTTGCACTCCTGACTTCACCACTGCTCCTCTCCCATCCCTGATGCTGTCACAGTCACACCTGCTCTTCACTCTGTTAATCTACCCAGTTAAAGACAAGTGTTTTTATTGTTATTCTGCAGTTTTAGCTTGCAACAACAGCAACATCAGTGCCTACCGCTGCTTTAATGTGTAAGCTTATGGAAAACATTGTGAAAACTCAGTATATAATCCATCTGTATAATTATACATTAAATCTGAAGGACCTATATTTTTGCAGCATCAGTAGTGATTACTGAATCTTCATTCAGTGGCTGTTTAATGAGGCAGTTATTACTGTGTAGCCTTAATTTGTGTTTTAAAATGATACAGTCAGTTTGAAGAGCATCAGTAGTATTTTTTACTGTGTATGTTTTATCATTTTGGCCACTATTCCTTATGGTTGTAGTCTCCGACCATAATAGTGTTATCAGAGACAGCTTAACAACATATATTAAGTGTAAAAGCAATCAGAAAGCTGTAAAACAAGTACAGCTTTAGTCTGTTGTCTAAACAAATTGATGAAAATCTTATTGTAACCAAGAGGAATGATGGTCAAATCTACAAAAATAAATTTGAGTTATGTTCTATGAGCCATCATTGTTGCTTTATAAAGCTGAAAAGACACTGCACCCTATAACATGTAATAGTGGTTTTCATTGGCAGCTGCCCGATACGCACTCTATACATAGCTCAGTCATTATAAACACAAGCTTTATTGATCCCACTGAAGATTGGCTATGTTTCATTTTAACACTAAATAAAGTGATTGTGGCTTCAAAGCAAATTGTGGTTTTATTTCCTCCTTCCTATTAAAACATTGTTATTGTCATTTCTCACATACTGTATATAAAAAATTCGTGAACTTGTAAAGTCTATGATAGTGGTGAGTCTGAGCAGGATTCCTCAGTTATGATAAAGAACAATATACACCACCCAGACTGTTTAAACCCAAAGCTGCCTGCAGGAAAATTGGGTCATTTCAACAGGTTTTGGTACAACAGTCAGTATCAATTCAAGTAATGATTGGTAATACTTTGACTTTTCTGTAGGTGTGTGTGATCAGAACCTCTTCTTTCCCACCCGTCTGCTATGTGTGTTACATTGCTGTCGATGCCAACTACCTCAACCTTAATACTACAGTGTTGCTCAAATCTAATACAAAACTTCAGTTCTGTCTTCTCTTGACATTGTCATTGACAATTACTTTTTGGCTGGACTCCCAGGTCGACATTTACATCCTAACCATCCCAACATATTCACCTGGAGCATCAAGTAGTGCACAAACAGACTCTCTTCTCATGTAACTGGGTAGTGTCTTTTCTACCACATCCAGAGCAGGATTTTTACTGATGTTTACTGAAATGTGTGCCACACACACACATCCACTCTAAGCTTTGTTAAAAAAAGAAAAAGACAGAGCATTGCTCATGTGGAACTTCGGTTTGATTGTGTTCTAGAAAAACAAACTATTTTCCTTCTAGCTGAAATTGTTTTTCACTTTTCTGTGCTCCTCTCACTGCTTTGAAATGGGCAGGGCTTACGTTAGAAAATTGTGATGTCATGTACTTCAGGACACCAATCAGGATTTAGCAGCCTTTGAATCACAGTCAGATGACAGATGGTGTGTTGTTTGTTCACTGTCAATCAACTCTAATCAAACCACACACACACACACACACACACACATGCACGCACGCATGCACATGCACACACACACACACACAAACACACACAGTCCTGCAGCAGATTTGCTGAGTTTTTGAATGTTCAGCTCTTAAAGAGATTTAGTCATGAATATTAAGTGTTACTTAACTGTTTAATTTCAAATCCAATGTGCTCGAGTACAAATTGAAAATTTATTACTGTCAAGATACTTAACACTTCACATAGCTAGAGTGGAAGTGGCATAAAGGTTGGTGTACAATCATTCACTGAAATGACTAAAATGACTGAAACTGTTCTGACCTCAGGGAACTGTGTGGGTACTAACAAACCAGTTTGTTGTTGTCAGCTTGTAATGGAATTATGCATGAATTTAATATATGATTCACACTGGTCCATTTAGTGTTTCGTTTAGTTTGTGATATCCCCTCCTTGTGTGCACCGTCCTGACTGAAAAAGAAAGTATAGGTAATGTTAGAAAGTAGATAAGGAAAGCAGAGACTGTTAATGAAGGAGTCATTACTCTTCATATGTTCATTTTCATGACAATGAAGATTCATGACAATCATATCTTATTCTTTATTGCACTGATTGGAAATTAACAGGCAACATATTTTGCAGGATACCTTTGTTCACCAATGATTTATGAGTGTACACTTGTGCTTTTATCACTCACATGCTTGGGTAAGACGTGTTGTCATTTTTATTCTAATGTAGCTGGACTTGTCTTGAGCGTCAATGACTCTTTGCTTTACAGAATACTGTGGGGTTTTTTTTTTTTTTTTTTTTTTTAATATTCACTTCTTCTATGTTGTTTTTCATAGGTCATCTTCAGGAAAGGTGAGCCCAGAGAGCATTCGTTCAAAGGCATCCCCATCAGAATCATCTGAAGATAGTCATGACCAGCGTGGGAAGAAACCACCCCCGAGTCCAGGGAAGAAGGAGGAATTGTCTTTATACAAAAAGACCAAAAGAGCAATAACAAGCAAGAAGTACGGCATTACCAAGCATGAAGCTGAAGCAACAACACCCATTGAACTCATCAGCAGAGGCCCAGACGGACGCTTTGTCATTGATCCCAGTGATGCAGAAATGTCTGTGAAGCCCCGGCGAATTGAGGGCTTCCCCTTTGTTGAAGAATCAGACCTGTATCCAGAATTTCGGCAGTCAGATGAAGAGAATGATGATCCCAGACCTTTGCCACCAGTTATGGCTCCACTTCGGCCTCACCAGATTTCCCCCATCTCCAGTCAGGAATCCTATCTGCAGCCTCCAGCGTATAGTCCTCGTTTCCACAGGCCCTTCGAAGGTATGACCATCATGGAGAGCAGTCGGCTCCAGGCCACAGGGCAGATCCGAGGCTCTCTCCACCACAGGGCTTTCTATGGCTATCTAGGCCCCCCTGGGGATCATGATCCCCCACCTCCTTTTTACATGCCTGATACCAGCCCTCTCAGCTCTGTCATGTCCTCCCCTCCATATCTTGCTGAAGGTCCTTTTGGTCACCCCATGATTCCTGAAGAAATGGGGGAGGGTGATTTCCCACAATATGCTGTCTCTGGTTTCCCACTTCCTCTGACACTGACCTCTTCCTCTCGCTCACCAGAGATTTGGCAGGGACTGGATTTCACCTTTGCAAGCCTGGAGGGGCCCCCGTTCATTTTTCCACCACATCACCCTCTGCATCTCCGCCACGACTCCCCCTACCCTCCTCCACCTCATGTTCTTCCCCTGAGCGCTTTCCAGCCTTCCAACCTTCCAATGCCCACTTACCCAGCTGTCCTGCCACTGGAGGCCCCAAAGAGCCACGTGAGCAAGTCTCCCAGCAAGGCCAAGCCTCATGGTTCCCCAGCCAAGCATTTAGCTATGCAAGAGGCACAATTAGGGCAGCTAAGACACACAAGCCACGGTATGGGTGTGCCGGTTTTGCCTTACACCGATCCAATGGCCCATATTGTCCCTAGCACATTTAGTAGCCTGGACACACGATGGTTTGAAACCACCCCTCGTTTCAGTCCCAGACAGGCTCGTAGGATGGATTCTGGTGTGCATCAGGTGGTTCTCCAGCCCTCTCGACTCTCACCCCTCACCCAAAGCCCCCTTAGCTCTCATGAGGGCTCCCCAGAGATTGTAGTACGTCCCAGGCCACGTCCCAGCATTGTCCAACCTTCCATACCCCCAGAGATGTCTGAGATTACCCTCCTCCCTCCTTCCGCAGCCAGCTTCTCAAGGAGATCTTCCCCTTCCTCCTCACCTGCCCAAGGCCAGGGTAGCAGGAGAGCAAGCCCCAGCTACCGTTCCCACATGGCCTTTGCCACCTCTGCAGCCAGCTACCCAGCTTCCCAGTCCCCATCACCCCCCATGGAAAGCAGCAACATATTTGGGCAGATGCCATCTCAGAGGAGGACTGAGGAGGAGATCCTTCCATCTGAGCCCTCTCCACCCCAGTTGTCAGCTTCAGGGTAGGTGCATTAGGCATGCAGAGAGGGATACCATTTGAGTCATCTGCCCCAACCCATAATGCTTTGATGTGTGAATTTGCTCTGACATTTTGGTTACTGGAGTGCTGTCTAATATCCATCAGTTTTTTTAATCATCTCTGTGGCAAATTAGTTTGATAGTTTAGCTTTTTTTCAATTGTTAATATTTTATATGAAAAATGAAAACCATATGGTTGAAGGAAAATCATTTTGTTGTGATAATTCATTTGATAATCTCTTGAAATTTTCAGTTTAGTTTCAATATGGTCAATGCTGCTTTTCATGTCAAACATCAAGTTAGAGGTATTCACCCACTGCATCTGTGAAGCATTGTTCCAAAATGATCAATTTGAAAAATTACCTTAAGCATTTTCCAGTGAAAAGTGACCAAAAAGTATAAATTGTTAAACAAATTACTTGTTCATTCGACAAGAAAATGCATTTGCTTCACAGATTACATTTCAGACCTTTTGGGGCTACAGTCAATCTGGATGAATATAGGACTGTCAGTGCATTGCATAATTTGTTTGGCACAAGCCCCTAAAAGCCTGGGAATCTGCAGACATCACCACAGGGTCCCTGTTTTTCCATCTGTGTCATGCGTTACCCTGCTTTCACCTAACAGGAGGAATCCCATAATACTCATCCAATTGATTCCCCAGACAAAACACCCATTGTTATGTCTAGCTCCAAGCCTTTGAAGATGCCTTTATCATGCAGAGGGATGCTTTAAGAAGATTTCATCTTGGCAGGCCCTGCGGCCCATCCTCGGCCTTAGTAACCTGACTGCATGACCAATTCTCCCTTACCTTCAGATTTTTTCCTACCCTGCTTCCCCTTCCCTTTCTATAACCCTCCTCTCCCCAACCCCTTTAATTGCCCCCAGGACTCCCCCAGGTCTGACTACCAAGGAAAGGTTGTTGGGCAAAGTGTGTCACAGGGCCTGTCCGCTTCTCATGTCCTGCAATGTTTCCATCATTATGAATTAGGGGCAGTATGGTGGTTCTTGATGGCTCCTGGAGTCTTACCTGCTTTGTTTTTGATTGATCTCAGCTATCTGGGCAGCGTTGTTGTGACCAGGTCCTCTACACCGCAATAGGTAAGGGTTGGATCCATGTCTGAAAGGGGGGGGTTAGCAGGTGGGACTTTTTTGATCACCTCGTCCTTTAAAGGGGAATACAAGACTTTTGAGTCTTTGTTTGATTTGTTCCTTCCTTCAGTCGACACGTGTAGTTCATTTCAGTTCTTTCCTTTCTCCTTTTTTCTCAAAGTGGCTGTGCATTTTAAGTTCTGCAGTCTTTATTATGTTATGCATTCTGACTGATATGCATATGCCATCTTTTAGCTAATAGATTAGGTCAGAGATGTAACACCAACATGATTTCATGCTTGAGTAGTTTGCTAACTGACCACATTCACATGCAGCTTTTTAATCTGTTAATAAGAATACCTCACCACATGTAAACCTAATTCAGGTTTAGACATAAGTTAGACAATAGTAATCTCACCAAATATTTATTTTTTCATGTATTCATGGGTTATTTGGTTCCCTGTTCTGAAAATGAATTAAAGGTTACCAATTGGTATGTGATACACTTAACGATAGCATTTGATGCAAAAGCCAAAGAACACACCTCTGCATGTCCAAACTGGACTATTTAGCAGCTGAATGGTTATTGGAATCAGATATGTTTCTACACACAAACACCTTTTGTCTAGGGATAAAGCGACACACATCTATATGTCATGGGTTTGGCATCATCAAGTCAAATGCTAGTCAATGCAGAAGCAAGCAGCCCCTAAGGAAGCCACCTATCATTTTTTGGTAGATAGTATTTTGTACAAGTTCAGCCCTCTACAGGCTTATCTCTCTTACCCTCAGACAGATCAATGAACTCGACACCCAGTTAGGTAGTAGTGTACCTTTGGTGTTTATCTCCCTCATTTCACCTTGGATCAATGCAAAGCACTTTTCAGCAAACATGACTCTAACAATCAAGATATTATCATGGACAAGACCTGTTCCATCTTCTCCACTCCCATGTTGGCTCAAGATCCACCTGCCTCTGCTGCAGTTCAATAAGTACGTCCTCCTCCCACCACACCAGCTCAGTGCCATCGAGTTTGAGGAAGACCCAGTCACCTTCTTTGACTTAGCACTACCCACTCAACTATCTGTTCCAGACAGCTGCTGTGGAACAGTGATCCCTTCTCCTCCACAGTGTTGAAATGCTAGTGGATGAGTTTACCACCAGCTTCACATCCAAGCCAAAGTCAAGGTGGCTTACTGGTCAAGGCCTGACAGTCAGACTAAGGAATTGCACAGGTCAAGAATACAAGTTGAGTGAGTAAGCCATCTGTTGTATTTGTCCATTTTCATCAGGATGGAATCAATTGCTGCTCAGTCCTGTCCAATGTCATATACAATAGCTATGCTAATGCTGCTCAGGATGCAGCTCTATCTGAGCCTTCTTGACAAGCTCCCTTGCCTGTCTCACCCTCCTCAAGACTGAGCTAATTGCTAAAGAGATTGTTGAGGCTCACACTGAGGCAACAGCTTTTGTCAGGATGTCTCTGGTCTTTGCTATCAACCCTGAGAGAACCATGTGGGCTACATACAGTAGGTTGGAACCATGATATTCCTCCCTTTCATTATTTGAACTCAACATCCAGCAAGACATTAAACTTAAATCCAGTTACTGTAGGTACTCCTGACTTTCTCCTCACTCTCAGTCTGAATATGTGCCGATAACAAGTTTGGAAGACCAGCCCCAACAGCTCTTTGACCCCTGGCCAGAGGCCAGCAAAGAATCCTGCTAATAAGAAGGTGTTGTCCCACTCATTATCTCCTTCAAAAAAGAACAAATATTGAAGTCCATTAGATGGCCACACGTAGTCATAGAACTGGAGTTACATTCGGGTAATGTTGATTTTCATTATGAAAAGTAAATATGCTTTTCTAAGGCATGATCACTACTTAATTTTGGTCTTGTGTCTTTTTCTACTTTAAAGATTATTACAAGGTGTGGCATACAGTGTATTTATGAAATGATTGTCTATGTGGCCTTTCCTCCACATAGACACTTTTACTCTGATATGATTACTTTGTAAAGTCACTCTTAGCATTCTCCTCAAGCGTGACACATTCTACCATTTGTATTTTACAGATGCTTATGTTGTATGACACCAACTGAAAATATTTTGGACCCCAATCTCCAAGAAATATTTTGTAAGATTGGCGTTATGACGTTACCTTAAGCTGTGTGTCCACTGGGAGCTGTCATTCGCAGCTCTTTTTTGCATTATCAGTGCAACTGAAATGCTGTTGCATGTTCCTGGCAATGATGAAAGCTTAGCATGTGTAAAGTTCTCAGCGCACTTGTTACAAGATGTAACAAAAATATATATATGTACACGTATATTTCAGCTTTTAACAGAAATGCAGCAGATTCTTTGCAAGAATAGCCACAAAGCAATAGTAGGAGCTATGACCAGCACTTCCCATAAGCATCTCTTTAGCCCAAATAACTTAAAAGATTCCTGGTGGACACATGGCCTTAATCCCCTGTATAAAGCATCTTTGGCATGAATCAAAGCATCTACTTTACGTATGCAATTGCACTTGCAAGTTCGGACTGCAGAGCAGTTCTTACTTCCATAAGAAGCAAGTGTCCTGCCAAAAAGCTTATGCACTTCTTTTTATCCTAAGGAACAAATATTTTTGCCAAGGGCTTGCAGAGGTGGGGGGGGGGGGCACACAGGCGGGTTTGAGAACCCCCTTATGTTTGAGGGAACTGCCCAATGAAGTGCTTTTGAATGTATTCCCCTTTAAAGTCGTGTTCCATGTGCAAACTGCCATGCATGCCATCGCTAAATATTGCTCTTCCGTTTCAAAAAAAAGAAACAATTATATGGATAAATTCTTGTTACATTTGTTGTCCTAGTGCTTCGCTTTTCTTTGGCTTATTTTTCATTATGTGACTGTTCCCAAGTAGTCATTTTCCCCTCCCGCCATCTCTCCCCCTGTCAGCATGGTGAAGCCCATTGTAGACAGTATCCATGTCTATGAATACATATTGATGATGCTTTGTTGCTCAGCTGTGATTCTCCCCCTCTACTAATCAACTTCGGTTTCTCTCTGCAGCCACGGTGGGAAGATGGCCTCTCTGTATTGCTAATTGTTTTCTGTGCCTTGAGAGAACCAAGTGTCTGTTTGTGGCAGAAATCTGTGGGCTGCCAAGTCAAAAGTGCCTCCATGAATGGGAGGCAGGTCTGTAGATACAATCATGAGCAGCAAAATACACTCCATATTGAGGAAACATTTGCATCTGTTATTTTCAGAGTGGGACAGATTCATTTTGAGAAGAAACATCCAATCTGTCAACAATTGAAAAGTCTTACTTACATTTTTTGAAAACGTTGTTCAATTTTGCAGAATTTTCCTCTGAAATCAACAGTGCAAGTCTTTTTTAAATGTTGTATCTTCTCAAAAGCTTTATTCACTGTCCTAATCTACACCATGAGGAAAATAGATTGTTTCAGGGATCGTGTAATAATTTGTTTTCTTTGGATAAAGATTGTTTGGGTCAATTTGAGCAAAATACCTTATAAATCTCTGAAAAGCAATGAAATTTCAAAGTGTATAATTTCATATGCATCTGGATTCGTGAAATTAATTTATAAAACACAATATGATATTTACCAAAACATAAATGTTAGTAAATCCAGATGATGTACAAGGTCATCTGAGCAATAGAACTAATCACTTTGTTCGTCAAAGCTTTGAAAAACAAAAAATAAATTGAACCTCTTGCTGGATTTCAGAGTACAGCTCTTTAGGTGTCTCACATTGATCCTTTGGCAATGTGCTGAACCTCTGGCTTAGCACGAGCAATGCTGTTTTGAGATTGTGCAGGTTTCTGGTTTTGTTGCGCTCCGTAGTGCAGAAACAGTCCACTGACTATCTCTGGCCTGGAGTTACCCGTTGTCCCCTCTCTCTCTTCTTTATCCAGAAAACGTCGAGGTGCGCCGAGTGCCCTTTCGGGGTCTGAGAGGATTGATGCACTGAGATACCAACGTATTAAAAAGGCCAAGAAGATGACATTGAACAACAATAACTCCAAGACCAGAAAGAAAGCAGGTGTGAGCCCTGTTCTCTCTGTTCTCACTCTTCAAGCCTTGATGTTTTTCAAAACATGCTACCTCATGATGGCCACAGACAAAAAAAATACCTTTTTTTTACATTTTTAAAGTTTTCTTCTTATGTTGGTTGCATCAGATATATTTGTGATCGTATCAGTACTTCCGCTTACAGAGTAACATAGTTGTTACGTTTCCTCCGCCTCTGTACCTGTAAGCAGGGTACCTCAAAACCTGCAATATGAATATTCACAAAACACTTAACAGAAAACGTAGAGCTGAATTTTCTTTCAGACTCATTCGCCAAGGGACAAAGCAGTTGCTATTTCCACACTAAAAATTGTAATACTATACATAATGTATTGTAATTTCACAAAGTTTTGTGTCCATCAGTAGATGCTAGAGAAGCAAAACACCATTGTTGACTCAGTTAAACAAGATGGGGTCAGTGCTGATTTGGCACCTGATATTTTAAACATTAATTTACATTTCTAAAAAGACACTTTACAGGAGCACTGCTGTGATTTAACAGTGGGATTTCATAAAGCTGGGGGATTCACGAACAACAGATTAAAAAAAACATGGTAAAAATTAAAGCAGCAGTGCCCAAGCTATCCTGATTAGTATTGTTCAAGCTCCAAAAGCACTGCAGCCTACATTTCCCACAATGCAACTCGATAGCATCTTTCATCAGACGCCCCTGCTTCACAAATGCCCATTTCTTTCAAATCCCACACCCTCAGTTTGTAATGCAGACTCTCTGTCTCAAGCCCTAAATAACCCTGATGACATCATCAAGGTTCTTTTTCCAAACCTTTATTTGTGAATTTTTGCTATTGCTACGTAGCCAGCATTAGCATTAACAGCCATTTACTTACCAGTCTACAAGAAATGTTGTGAGTTTAGCATCAATCATTCCTTTACTCACCAAGAGCTGTCTCCAGTGGTGGAAAGCAACATCAATGCAAACTCTAGATGTGCTTCTATTTCTATTACTTCTCTTCTCCTACTGAACTTAGCATGCCACTTTCCAATACCGAGTTACAGCATTATTACTTTTTGCATTGTAAATGCAACGATGGGTGAAGCTCTTGGCAAGACTGGTAAGTGAACAGCTGTTAATACTTATGTTGGTTATGAAGTAATAACAAAAATTGATGAGTATTACTCTTTGATAAACAAATAACAGATAAACTTCAGGTGTAAAATTTGCGGAGTGCCCAGGTGTGGTTATTAAATGTGTTTATTAGCTTTTATAATTTTAAGACCCAAAACTTTCAGCTCCCCCACATTAAAGAGTAAATTATTTGATAATTACATTTTTCTTTTTGCTGAATTATCACAAGATAATTTCATGATTTATAACTAAAGACAATCATTTGAAACACTAAGCAACAAGTGTAACATAACTTTACCTTCACTTGGCAAAGCAGTGAATGTTTAGAATCATTTTGTGGCCACTCATCATTAAACTTGTTTTGGAGTGAGCCATTCAAACAAAAGCACACAAAGCATGTAGTGTACAGGGTCTGACAAAGGGAACCCACAGATGGATATAGACCGGAGGTGTAAATGACAAATCTCTTTACAGGTTTGAATTATTTAGTTTGGTTCAGTTAGGATTTGAAATTCATTGTCTCCGTAGTTCACTTTTTTCTGAGCTAAACCATTGCATCACCATTCAAATGCAGTTCAGTAAACTACTACAGTAAGTGAACACATCACTGTTCATATGGCTGCGATGAGCAGTGCTGGCACTGTAGGTTGTGTTACCTTCAGTTAAACACAAAACTACTTCTATTGCCACAATGCATTTCAGTAACAAGGAAGTGTTTCAGTTTTGTCATTTTGTCGTTTAACTTCATGTCTGCACTGGAAGTGGGGATGTGTTGGATTGTGAAGATCGACATCAGCTACTTCTGATCACCTTCTGTCGACCACCTTAAATCTGATCATTCACAGCGCCAGGATCTGCTAGTCATGTTTCTGTTATGATAGTTATGGTGACTGATGAGAGTGTGTTTGTGTTTTTATGTATGTGACATCATAACAGATCGACATGCCCGAGCATTACATTCAAAACATGTGCTGCGACATTATTTCTTCATGTATAACACAAAGTCATAGACTTTGTCAGTCATTTGGTTAGTTACATGATTACAGTCCAGTTTTGCATGACATGGGCTTATTATTGTGTGACAAGCAACTTATTGCAAATGAAAAAATGCAATGGTTGCACTGGTTGAAAAGCTGTAACACTCAGTAAGCTAGCTGAGCTAGGTAGGTAACTTTGCACCATAGATTGTCTTTTTTTAATCTGATGTCTGTGGTGGATGTGGTGGTGTCACGTCATAGGACATTTCCATAAATGTGAATGTGTGTTTCCAGCTTTAAGAAATTTTAAGTAGACTATGTGAACGCATCAGGACCCTGACCCTGACTATGGATTACATATAAACCTGATTGAGATCTACTTTGATGACCTCCAAATGTAGTGCAACATGTGTTCGGCATGCATTTACACATTGCATTGTGTTAATCCTTTGTATCTAGATACAGATCACATTTTAACGCCAGGTGTAAATGGGGTGTTAGAGATGGTAGTAGGTATATTTAGTTATCTTCAGAGCCAGGCTCACTGTCTCCCTCAGCTTCCAGTCTTAATGTTAAGCTAAGCTAACTGCCTGCTGGCTCTATAGTTGCATAGTATATTTCTGCAAATATGAGAGTTGTATCAATTTTCTTATCTAACGCCTTAAGAAAGCAAATAAGCCTGTTTCCAAAAGCAAAGTGGGATTATTGTATAGGATCGTCTGTAAACATTGCCTCCATGACTTCTGGTGGCAATGACCTGCTATTCATCTCCCCTCCTTCAGGTGTTTCCACCTCTCAGACCCAGACCCAGCAGGCCTACACCTCTCAGGTACTCCAACCCGAAGAAGCTCTCTACCTCCGCAAGAAGAGGAAACGGCCCATCCTCCATGACCCATACACTCGCTTTTCTGCTCTGCTGTACCGCCGCCCACCTCGGGAGGACCAGAAGGCTATTTTGGCTTGCATGGACAACATAGACCTAGACCATGCCACTCTGCTCTGAAAGTCCTTGAGGACAAGGTCACAACCATGCAATATGCCCCCATTCCGAAATAACATTAGCTAATGATAGCTGCATCCCAGTTGAAAAAAAAAAACAACACTTACATTTAAAGATGTTTGCAGTTTGTTATACATGAAGGGGAATAGCACTAAATTTCAGCATTCAGATTTGGTATATTCTTACCACGCCCTTGGTCAGTTCAGTCTGCATTAGGAAGCATCCTACCATGTCTTATTTGAATGCTGTTTTCAAATTACTGTCAATGAAGCAACAGAATTGGCAAAATGGCATCACAGATTGAAATCCTGGTTCTAAGGCTGAAAAAAAGTTTGGTTTGTTTTTACTGATTGAGATGCCCAAAGGCACAAGAATGTTCAGCGTATGCTTAAATCCAGTAGTATTCCCTTTTAAAAATGTGTTTAGACTACTAGCGAATCAAATCAAAATGATAGCTGCCACAGTTTTCCAATGTTTTACTCCAGTGCAAAGGATTAAGTCAAAAAGAGGCAATACTTGATCACCAACTCTCGTTTTTTTCCTGCTTTTATTTCAGTCACCAGTGTTATCATTTTTTTATTTGAAATATGTCTTCAGGCTTGAGTTGTGTTTCTTGTGCTGAGCCAATCCCCTCGAACCCCCCAA
>NW_019524968.1:748901-771975 GCF_002814215.2 Seriola lalandi dorsalis | reverse complement strand
CCCCCATCCCCCTGCAGGTCTCTGTTTACAGCACCTCCCACCGGATCCTCTCCGCCAGCAACGTCTCTTATCTGCCGAGAAACTCGCCTCACAAGTATGGGTGTTCTCACTTCCTACCAAGTATACCTCAGAGCACAGGACACGAGACCACACAACCACCAGGATCAGCCAGCAGAACAAACAAGCTATTTTTCCCATCTCTTTAGTCCTCATTGTTTTGCTCTATTTACTTTTCTTAAAAAAAAAGTTTTCTACTTTCCCATTAATATATGTGCTTCTTCTAGTTTGTTAGATGTATGTACATTGAGTTAATTTGATTTATTTATCTTGCAGAAGAATCATTTTAATCACTTTTACTCATCTTTTCTGCTCTGTCGTAAATGATCAGGACGTGGGCGTGTTGTTTAAGGACAGAAATACAACCCTGAACTGCTTCACTGGGCCTAGAGGAAGAATTCTATTGATTCTCACTAGATGGTATTTCTTAGTGAATAGATGTCATTCAGCAGTGAATCACACATTCAGATTTCACACACTCAAACCAAACCATAGGCACAATGAAAAGGTTATGAAAAAAAAAAACAGTTGTAAATTTTCACTTTTTCATTTCATCAACTGAGAAACATGAAGAAAACCATTTTGATAGATTGAACCATTCAATATAAAGTTGCTCCAATTAACCAACTCTCCAGCTCTGTCTTCAGCTTCTCATATCTCAGAACTGTTTGCACTGGAGCAAAATCTTGTCCATCTCAATAGATACAGTATGTGTCTGTTCCTTTATATCTCCTTCTCTAGTTCTTCTACTTTAGATCATTAGAGGGCTCCAAATCCTTTTCAGAAAGAACTATTGTCATGCCAAAAAAAAAAATCCAGTTAGAGAAAAAAAACAAACCATACATATTGGAGGATAGGATTTTGTGCCATAGTATATGATCGTATTTTTTTTCGTACATATTAGAGGATATAAAAAAAAACAAAAAAATAATTGTTTGGCCTTAATGGAGCTTCTGGTAGGTTGCCTGCTTCACTTGTGTCTAATTTTTATTTCTATTTAAATTTTTTACTTGTGTGTTTGTGCTCACTTGTGTAAGTACCTGCCTCCCTTGGCCATTTTTCTACTCATAGCCTTTTGTATTTTGTTTCTTTATGTGCTTGTCATTTAAAATAATGGAAACACTGAGAGTACAGTCATGCTTTAAAGAAAACAGTACGTGGCACTGAGGGCAACACAAAGTGAGCCAAGAGGTTTTGTTGTGTACAGAGGATGAGTGTGCACTGTTCAAGATTTTGTTGCTGTTTATTTCATTTTTTTTTTTTTTTTTTTTACAGTTTTCCTCAAAAGGTGCTCAGTTTTTTTTTCAGAGGTTGTATTCAGGTGTTAAGTTAACATATCTTGACCTCTTAATACGACATGAAAGCAGTAAAGTGTGTTTGGAGTGATGTGCGGTTTTTATGTATTTATGTATTTATTTGTGTACATTTTTTTTAATTGTGATTTTGAGCAGATTCTGACACAGCTGCAACTCCAACATAGTCTTCTAAAGTTATCCACATTTGCAAGTGACCAAATTTGGCTGCTTGAAGATATTTCCGCAATGAATGCTCGCAAAAGGATGCAGTGATAAGATTTGAGAAACTCTACTCTGACATCTGATTTCTCCTCTCGTATTTTGAGTTTTAAAGTGCAGGAGATGTACATCTTTTCATTAACATATACTCTATAAAACAAAGAATCTTAAGTCCCCTGAGAGCAATTTTATTCTATACTAAAAGTTTTTTAAAAAAGTGTCCTGACTCACGACCATATCCAGCATAGCAACCATAATAGTTAAAATAAATAACAATTTTACTAAAGAAGCTAGTGCCTTTATTTATGATGGGATTAGTACGTCTCCAAGGTTGGAGCATTGGGTGGCTAACAGTCAAACACTGAGTTTGTGTCAATATAATGCACTTATTGTGGAAATAACTTTGAAATACAATGTATAAAATGGGATGTTAACATCTGTAACTACAATGAAGCCACAGTCTCTACTTCCAAAGATCACAAAGTCAGCATGAATAATTTCAGCGAGAATGAAGTGGCATGAAAATGCATGTAGACCATTGATCACAAGTGAAGGATCTATCACATAACCACCTGCAGCATTTTATTTATGAGAACTACTGCCCACCTCGGTCAGCGCCATGGTGTCTGAATGGCTGTGCACACAAGAGCTTAGCTGGCCTAGATAAAAGAGAAATGGAATGAGCAGCTGCCATGTTACACCACCGTTGTTTTCATATTCTCTGATCAGGCGCAAACTGATGTGAGGAAACATATCAGCGAAGAAGTCATCTCATCATAGGTGCTTTAACAGTGGTGTCAAATAGAGGCTCTTCTTGCAGTCTGAGGTGCTATATGCAAACCATGAAGTAATGCTACAGGCGACTGATGAGCGATTCTTCCATAAATGATTACAAATGCCACTTCCATTTTGACATGTCATTGCAGTGCTCTGGCAAACATTTTTAATATAAAGTAATGAAAGAAGGCTGCACCGCTGCCTATTAAAAAGAATCTGTGATTAGAAGGCATTTGTTGGAGTGGTGGTTGGATTCAAAATCACGCTGAAAGAGAAACAAGGAGCTCTTCTTCTATGAAAGCTTTTATTATGGCGTAACAACTGCAGGCACTGCATAATGTCCTACAAGTCACATGGATAATTGTTGCCTTGTTGCAGTTGAATATGATTGTTTTTATGCCATCTTTAGGAAGATGTATTAGATAGAAGAAGAAGAGAGTCATAGTTTCCTTTCAGAAGGTATTTTGGTTTATTATATATTTCACTGCAGACTCTCTGATGTGTGTGATGCTGCGGATCCTTTTAGCTGAATGAATGACGGCACTGGGTTTGTTTTGTTGAAAGACTTTGGCGCTGTACTTTTTAGAGGGGACAGAAGTCGTTGCATGTTACACTGTGTATGAGAAGAATACTAAAGGGGCAGTTTGATTGCAATCACTTAGCAATTGTTAATTCCCCAATTAGGACTTTACACTGATAAGAAATTAGGGAGAAATTTGGGAATTGGACATTTCTCGGTACTGGCAGAGCATTTCTAACACATTCTTTCAGAACAATCACTATTTTCTACCAGTGATGTAAGGTTATGGGATGGAATCAATATTAGATATTGATCAGTAGATCAGTAGAAGAAACATTTATGTCCTGGAACTTCCTCTAAAGATTAAATCAAGAATTTAGAACAAAATTAATTGTATTAAACATGTACATACTATACCAACATATTGTCCCAATATGCACACCATTATAATGTTTTTGTTGAGGAAGTTAATTTTACAATTAATTCTATATATTATATCTGCAAAATCATAACTGATACACTTTGCCAGTTTGACAATGAACATATTGTTTCAGGTTATATTTATCCCACATTTAAAAGAAACCACAACTGACAGATGTGGAAAAATACCTAAATTATACAGAAGATTCTTTATTGAAATTTGTAGATATAATTAGTCTATATATTGTAAAATGTAAAATAAGAAATTGCATATTTTATTAAAATTGGACAATAATATGCATGCAGGTAAAAGATTTGATATAAAATATATTCCCTTTTTTTATTTTTATTTCAATATGGAAATCATTTTTATGTAGATGCTACTGTGAGTGTGTTCACAAAGCCGAGAATAATATAGTATATACATATACACATATGCTTTGGGAAAAACACACACCCTAAATGAAAAACTAACTGAACTAAAGCACTGAAATGTAGATCGCTCTGTACACAGTGAAGGTTCAGTGGTATTATTTTGTTTTTATATGTTTTGTTTGAATGCAGAGAGACATTTAAAAGTCAAAGTCACAAGATCAACTCTTGGAACCAGCGGTGGTGGGAAATTGTAGCGTTTTGCGGCTGTGCAGTTATTTCATCACCAAGGGCTTTAATTAGACTCATATGAAGTGAGGACGGTGCGAGCTGACGGTGTGAGACATCTGAACGAGGCTGAGGGTGAGGTCAGGTCTGCCTCAACAAAGAAGTACTGTATACCTCTTAATGTGCCACAGAGAAATGTGTCTATGTATATAATGTATAGTGAAAGATATTATTTGCATGGTATGAACATTTGAATGCCACTGACAAAAAAAAAAAAAAAAAAAAATGGGGAATTGCCACTACCAGAGCAAGCAGTCTACAGCTGTTAATGTGCAAGAAAAGCTTGGCAACAGTGCAGATTTTGAAGCAAAAGCCAATGAAAAAGCTTTGCTTACCTGAAAGGTCAAGGTGAGGAGTCAGGCATTTAACAGATTATAGGACACTTTTTTCAAGAGGTGCGCTAGAGATAAAAATCTTGTAAAACCACCAACTGAGCTTGAAGACGCGCTCCTAATGTTATCCTAACAAATAATACTGCTGTTCACTTATTCTGGTTGATAATGAAATTAAATTTGAATTACAACGAGACTTATAAGTTCAAATTTTTTAAGTAGTCGACACTAAAGGCAGTTTTCCTACATGAGTTTGAGATGCAATAAAAGCACATGCCATGCAGCTCGATAAGTTAAAACTGTTGCAGCACCCAGAGGTGTCTGCAGATGAATTTGGGAAAATTCGGTGCTGCTAGATTTGCTCTTCACTACTTCGGTGATGTCTATCAATTTGATATTTTTGTAGTACATGTTACCTCACAAATAGTCATCTGTAGTAAAAAGAAACAAGTCAACTTTTATGCTCTCTTTGTCAAACTGCAGCTTGTGTTAAGTAAAGTACATGTAACCTTAGAAAGCTCAGAATTATGATTAATTAGCTCGACGAGGGTAGCTCTGCATATGATTATATATATTATATACTGTTATCTTGTCATATGTGCCCCTAGCAGCACTACACATTCTGAGATAACAGTGATGATCTGACTCTGAAATAGCTTCTAGCTAGCTATGTTTGTGGTGTCTAAAGAGAAAAAAAAAAAATCACACGTTTTGTTATGACTCATTAAAAGACAATTTGTTAAGAAAATCTCAGTACTGTATCACACTTGGCTCTTAAGATGAGAAGAACTAGAGTTTGGCTTTGGTGTCCTCTACTCTGGCTTTACATATTTTAAGATGCATTAAGAGAGACTTCTCATTGTGTCGTTGAAGATATTCACTTCTTTGACATCCCATATGCTAAGAGTGGAGAATCCCTGGTGCTAACACATGCCAAACAAATAGAAAGGTTTTTGTTTTTTTACTTAATTAAAGCATATTGGCTCGCTGGTGTAAATGCACCTCTCTGCCCTCTGAGCTCACAGTATCCAAAACCTTAAACTGCCATATCATTTTCTGTCTGTTTTCTCAAAGAAAAATGAAAAAACTATTTTTTTCAGCAAATTTTAGCCCAAATGAGCAGCTTACACGTATTGTGGCATAGAGTTTAATGTATCATTGAGATCAGTGAGATTTCTGTAAATAAATACACATATTGGTATTTTGATTCATTGACCTGACAGACAGACATCACAGTGCTCACAATATTATCTTGACATGTCAGCCACAAACTGCAACTTTATACGATGACACCAAGCGGTTTACTACATCATAAATCACTAGTCTAGTCTTTATAAAGAAACAATAGCTCACAGGCCAGTGAAATGTTGCACATTGAGTAGAAGCCCACGGATAAATTACACAATAATATTTTAACCTGTCACACTTAAAAAGACTCTTTCAGGAGCCATTTGTTTCATTGCCAAGGACACCCTTTAAAAGAAGAGGGGACATGATAAAGTCAAGTTACACAACAAACGAAAACCATAGCTAATTGCATAAATATCACCTTGTACTGAAAGACCACAGCAGAAGGACGCATTCAGGCAGAGACCTTAATCTAAACTAAACCGTAGACGCTTGCTTAAAATCAGTCTTAGTGACACTTGCCATCAATACAGCACCATGGAGGAAAGTATTGATACACTACCGACTTTTTGTCAAACTTGAGTGTACAAAAAGGCATTAAGAGATTTGATTTGAGATTTAAAAAAGAAGAAAAAAGAAAAAGTTTAGTTACACCATGTAAATATCTCAAATAAGCATACCTTGTCATATATATTTTTTGTAGAAGAAAATATGATGCACATCATCTTTATTGAAGATTGAGTGGGAAACTGAGTAGTGTAGGGTCTGCTTCAGTGACACATTATAACATGGCATAACAGACCAATGTGTATACTGTATGTGAGTAATGGAAATCTTCTAAATGTTTAGAAATTAGTTTAAGAATATATATATATACATATATATATATGTATATATATGTATATACATATATATATATACACACACACACACACACACACACATATATACATATACATATATTCATGAAACCAAAATGGTTATATGAGTATCTATATTTGAACAGTACTTGTTTTCAAGAATGCAAGAATGTATAAGTCTATATTCTATTATTTTTATATCCATTTGTTGCTTTATACTGTAGCAATGCAAAATCTTACACAAAGTAGAGAAATATAACGTCTGTCTGAGGTTTTCAGCTGTGTACAAAACAAAAAACAATGGTGCACCAAACTGGCTGTCACTGTACTGTATATCTCACCGTCTATTACACACAGACTCTCAGAGAAGGATACAGCAACGTAGTTTTTATAGCAAAGTCCATTTGGTGTGAATAGAAAATGTAATTTTTGAATTCTATGTGGGCCGCACTGATCATTTGCTTGACAATGATTTAGCTCCTTTTTCTTAGTTCCTGATGATTTAGCTATTTAGCTATTATTTGACTTGTTGTGGTCAATCACCAGGTTGGCTTCTGCAGTCACACATTCATCTTTTTAATTATGTTTTAGCATGAAAAAATGGTGAGAATCTTTTTCCCTACTATGGTGCTCCCTTGCAATCTGTATTACAGCAGAGCACAGAAATATAAATGTATATTCATCTAAGTTACAAACTGTGCAGATAGAAATGTTTTACAGCGTATATTTACAGTATGTAGGCCTATGTAACAGACACAGTGCTTAATGATGCTTTGAATTCAAATAACGGGATCCAAACATTTGGTTTTTGGTTTGTTTTCGGTTCTAAACAGAAGCACGTGCAAGTTAATGCGATGAACGTTCTCTTGCCTTTAAAAGTGGAGGTTGAGCATTGCAGCAGCTGTTAAAGTTACTCCTGACATTGGTGACATTCAATTCAGTGCTGTACATTGCCAAAAACACACCATATACATTCTGACAACTGGTGCTATTTAATAACATCTGTGGTGCTTTTTTTTAAGTTAGTTATTTCCTTGCTTCAGACAAAATGTAGCTAAACAATCCTGTACTGTACTGTAGATTGCTGCTTGGCCAGTATGTCGTGTTTCAGAGGGTTTTCTTTGACTGCTGTTGTTTCAGGGAATATGCAGATCAGATAGGACTTACATTTTGAGTGGAAAATTTTTAAAGCAAGGACATTAATTTGAATACACATGTCATAATGATTTTCTTGGGATTGAGTTTACAGTTTTCTCGTTAGTTTAGGTTGAACTTCACAGTGCTTCAAAGTGTGTTTGTGGTTGCAAATAGTATCCACACGTTGTGTTTGGTGCTAAGTGATCAGATACATTCACCATGACCTTTGATATGGTATTCATCATAGACATTTAAATCCTTCAGCAGTCTTTCTATCAGGTCAAGTAAACATACTAACGCCCCCTGCAGGTACCCTTGTGTTGTGGGGAATGAAACAAAGACTTCCTCTGCAACCAAACTACTCCAAAACCCATCGAGGTCGCTGTTTACAAGGGACCTGTAGCGTTACTATGTTTGAAGACCAGAGAAAAAGCATCTCGGTATTGTCTCTTAAACTTGTTAAAAATGTTTGCTGCAAACACTCAACTCAACTTTTTGAAGCTTCTGTAATGAAAAGTATGTACAAGCTACATGAAGCTGATCATCTCTTTTCTGTTTTGTTTTTTGTTTTTTTCAAATCACAAAATGCAATACAAGTGGAAGAAGAACAAAGTGAACTCATTGTCTCCTTTTAATTGTTCGGTCTTCCTGAGTTGAACTGGTTTGAGTTACAGATTTCATTTTTAACAGGTTTTTCTCATTATGACCTGGAAAACAATGATGGAAAACAACAATGTGTTCACTGTTAGTTACAGGCGTAGACAACTCAGTACCTCAAAATGTCTCTTCATGGAAATCTTTAGTCCAGACATGTCACTGTTAAGCTTTTTTTTATGTTAACCATCTCTGAGAAGTCAGTAGTTATGATGCTTTTTATGTTTGTTGGCACAAACTCAAACAAGAATGTATGGCTATTGTGATTCCTGCTCACCCCCACTCTTCCTAAAGATTGAAGCTTTTAAAGCAAGTAAATTGAACTGTTGGTTTTTTTGTATTTCAAATGTCTTGGTATGCTTGTTGTAGTTGTATATTCATAATGGTGTATATTACATCAGTTTTTATTTATTAAAATGTTTAAATTTTCTAAGATGACTTTTCATGTTATTGAGCAAAATGGTCCTCAACATGTGATGCCAAATAGTTGTGGAGCTGTTTTCCCTACAGTTCCAGGCAGCTACGGAGCTCCTTTAATTTCATTTCTGTACATATAAAATAAAGTAGCAGACTGTTTATTGCCACAATGAAATGATGTTACTTTGACAAAAAGTTTTAAGAGTCAACTAATTAAATTATTACACAGAACTGAGTGGAAACCATTGGATGCATCATGGGTGGGAAAATATAATGTTCCTTGAGATAATGAATGTTATGATTTGATGCTATATGAATAAATAAAATTGAAATGAAATTAGTTAATAAAAAAAGGCATAACTTGGAAATCGGAGTCCCCTACAAAAGATACTGATAGATCCTACTGGGATATCTGCTGGGCCAACTGTGTCTCCTTAAACCATGTAAGTGATGGTACTGCATACAGGCCTACTGCAAAGTGATGACTAATAGACATCTACATGATGCAGGCTGTCTGAGTTGAAACTACGCCACCACACTTTACACAAAAATATTTGTGATAAAGTATATAGTATAATCTATGAGAGGTTCTTCCTGCTCTATAGAAAGACAAAATAATTCAATTCTATAATTCTATCCTCAATTCTATCCTAAAGACAACAAAAACATACTTTCGCAACATTTTGACTTGTCAGACAGATGAAACAAGTAACATTAAGTAGGTTTTTAAGTTACAGGACTCCTGTATTGCCCATGCCTACTGGCACACCTACTTGACCAGAGCCATCATTTATTAATATTAATAATTAATAAAGTAATAGTAATAGTAATAGTAATAGTCTTACTTGTGAGTTGTAAAGGTCTATCAAAGGAGTTATTAGAAAGTTTATAATATGAAATTGTATAGTGATTCAAGTTGGTTGAATACTTTGAGAGTCTTCAGCTGCTTGTTTATGGAGCATATTGAAATCTTGCCAAGTTTAAAAAATCCATCAATTCATTATTTCCACCAGTTGAGTCATAATACCTGCACACACGAACACTGGCATCAAAGCGTTTGTGAATCCTTGTGCTATAACGCGATTTTACTAGTAGAATAAAACAATTTGATGATCATTAATTAAATGATAATTTATCCCCGGTAGAAGGAACCTCTCAGATTAGGTTCCTCTCAGTAACAGCCAAGTGTACACTGACGCTTTATTTCGTCACAGCGCGCGTGGTTACAGTGTAATTGTTCAATGACAATCTCCTGCTGCTGCAGACCAGTGGCTCCTTCTCTCGCGAGATCAGCGGTTGCTTAGCAACCACCGTCAACAGTTCTATTGGTAAAATTAACATCAGGGCTACGCTTCCTTTGATTGATCCTTTGGATTAACGAATTATATATTGACTTCTCAGTTCGTATAATGGAGGTAAGTACTGTCAAAAGATTTAAATGGCAATTTAACGTCATGTTAACTGAGAATTTACAGTTAATACAACAGGTGAGGTGAGGTCAGGGTTAAAACGCAGCACTCTTAGGAGAGCTACCAGGGGCTCTGGCACAAGGCGACCGTGAATGTTAAATACACGTCTTCGTTTCTTTATTAAAACCACCCATAACTGGTTAAAAAAATACCCGTTTAAAATGATAGTAAAAATATAAAAGGATAAGAAAATATAGATGTAAAATTAATTAAAAAGAATAAAAAGACAAAAGGAGGACCTACGACACAGGAAGGCAGCGGGAGTTCAGTTTGTTATAAAAGTCTCCTTACTGACATGGACATGGATAAGGCATGTTAATATGACAGTTCTCTCAATCAAAAAATAATTGTACAGTTAAAACAACACCGGTGAGGTTAGGGTGGTTAGGGTGCAAAAAACGCTTAAAATAGTTGAAATATGTCAAGTGAGCTATCACTAGCATGTTCTCTAATGTTAATTTCGTTTCTGTTATTTGTATTAACTTTAACCCACTGTGGGTTAAAGGCTCAAATCCAAAGTCAAAACTCTATGTGAATGAGGTTGAAAGTTAAGTAATTTCAGGTGTGATAACTTTCACATAGCATGAGGCTACATATGTACATGTTATGTATCTGTGGAGTTCCCAGCTTCACAGGTCCAACCTGTTTAGTTCATCACTCTTAGACTCATTTTCACTTGCAGTCTGTGGCTCTGTTTTACTTCCAGGATACAGGACTAGCGGGAGAGGACTCTGCTGAGTCTTTGGAGGAGTTCCAGATGGTGCTCAGTGAGCTCCTTGGGGACAAGAGCATGGACACAATCCGGGTGGAGTACGAGAAGCTCATCCATGCCCTGAGGAAGTCCCGGGAGAATGAGAAGAGGCTGATGTCTAAATGCAGGGAGCTGAATGCAGAGATTGTGTCCACCTCAACTAAAGTCACAGCTGCTCTGAAACTGTCCCAAGAAGATGAGACAACAATTACTTCACTAAAGAGGGTACACTGCCACAACATGAGAAGCTACAGTATATTAATCTGTTTGGTTATATTACACCCGGATTGGGTAACATTAAAGGACTAGAAATGCCGGTTTATGGAGTTTTGCTATAGAAAGCATTTGCTGATGCATGATGTTTGATCATTCTTCCCCCTCTGGACTCTTCAGATTATGTTAATTCAGCAAGGTTTTGCTAAAATTTCCTTTACCTTCACTGTAGGAGCTGGATAAGGCTTGGAAAATGGTTGATGCTGCTCATGATAAAGAAAAGATGGATAAAGATACCATCAGGAATTTAAAAGAAGAAGTTGCCAACCTAATGAAAATTGCAGAGCAACAGTCTGGTTTCTCTATGGACCAAAAGCACAGGTAAACCATTCGTCCTCTTCCCCACCTTCCTAATTTATTTTTTTGTGGATACTGTGGGTAAAGTGAATGGAACCTATTGTAATCTGTTGTTTTCAGTGATCTACTTAAGATGAATGAGGAGTTGACAAAGGAGAGGGATCAGCTGCTGAAAACTGTGGAGGGTCTTAGAGAAAAACTAAGCAAGGCCATAGCAACCCAGCAGGACATAGACGCCCAAAGACAGAGCGCCTTAGAGAATATCTCTCAGGTAAATATGGTTCAAATTCTCATTGACAGAAAACTGACTTCTAATTTAATTGTAATCATATCACATGTTTACAATTTGTCTTTTCAAGTTTTATTTATTGAGGTTATCTACACCAGATTTAGTAAAAACAGATTGTACATGTAGAAAATTAGAGTAAAATCTGATTTTTACTTTACATTGCATTGTTTTGTAATATTTCTACCACATAATCAGATGTATGTACTTACATGAGGCATTGTTCCTACAACAATTATGCACCTAAACACTACATTAGCAGACTGAGGGTGCCAGTAGCCTTTTTGCTAAGCTTGGAAGGAGAAACCTCTCTTGTAGTGTAAAGGATGTTTTCATCTGAGTACAATGAAAAAATTCCAGTTGGACTCAGTTCTTTTGGGCACCACTAATGCTAAGTGGACTCCCGTGGACCTTAGGAGAAATATGGCTTTGCTGAGGCCAGTGGAGATTCTCACAAATTAAAATTGAAATGAAATGAAATCTAGCTGTGATGCCAACTTGCTGCCTCTCTGCATGTCTAAACCCAGCTCCAGCAGGAGCTCCAGGTGCAACAGAATGAGATTTCCCGGGAGATGAGGCTGAAGGAAAAGCTGGACAAGGAGGTGAAGCAGCTGCACACTGACATGGAGGCCAAGACGGGGGACATCAAAGCTCTGAATCTGCAGGGCCAAAGGGCCAAAGAGGAGCAGCAGAGACTAGAGCAGCAGCTGAAAGAACTAAAGGTGTGTACAGTATGTGGTATGCGTAGTCTTTATGGTGAAACTATCTACTGAGATACTGATCATCTTAGTTAAAAATATAGATGATAATGCAGTTTTTATCCCTCCGCACTGGCGACACCAGAGCAGGAGGCATTTTGCTCTCGGGTCGTCTGTCCAACGGACTCAAGGATGAATTGATTTGATCAGATTTTGATGGTCAAAGGTCAAGAACACGGTTTTGGCCTCTTGAATGTGGTATCTCAATATGGATGACCAGGAATGTCACAGGAAAAGTAATAAAGCATTTTCTTAATTTGATAGTTTAAGCCATTAAAAATAGAAATTGTAAAAAAGATGCATAAATGAACTATTAATCCATCAATAAATTCTTAAGATTCCAAAATAGATTTGCCAAAACGACATAAAACTTTCATTAACTACACCATTTATAAATACATTTATTAATTCATGAATAAATCATAGAATTTGAAAAACTGTTTGAAAAGGCATTTTCAAAAGGGGAATATATACCTGGATTCCCTCCTTAATTTCCATTTTCCAGCTGCTTTTCCTTTTCCTATTAGCTAATCAAATTGCTTTTTAAAAACATATGGTTGCTGTACTGCAGTATGCAATGAATAGTTTCTTCCCACGCCTTAATCTCTCCCCTGACTGTGACAGATGCTGAATGAGCGATCCAACAAGGAGTTGGAGCAGATGCAGATAAAGAATACCAGGCTGCAGCAGGAGTGTGAGCAGCTCTCATCAGTCAAAGAGCATCTCTCCTTGGAAAATCAGCAGAATGCAAATGAACTCAAGGTACACATTTGTCCACTGACACAGACATCACAGCTAAGCAACAGATAAACACTTCTGTCTATAGATACCTGATTTGTTGTGTATATTAGCATTGTTTGTGTGTGCCTGAGTATGCATGATTTTGAACATGAATGGGATAGAGGAAGTGGTAAAGTAATAGAACTCTTGATGAGAGATTTACCTGAAACCCTGTTTGCTAAATCACACAGTAGGGAGATATGAGAGCATAAGCTTGTTCTTTCCAAAATGTTTTTCTTTCCAAGATGTTTTTCCACTCCACTCATGCTTAGGGAGGCAGGTTGGTGGGACAAGTATCTTATTTAGTTAAAAGGTCATAGTAATATATATATTTTTTAAAAGCAAGATAGACTACGATTTGACATTTTCCTTAGATCTATAGCAGTGGATGATAGCTGATAATAGATGACATACTGCTGCTCCGACCTGTAAAGAGCAAGTAAGAAGCAGGTCTACTGTGTTCTGAACTGTGTCCTACTCCAAGAAAAGAGAGAGAATGGGTATTCAGTTATCTGAGGGCTGTGGTCAGAGAGACAGACCAAATTTGACTTATTGTCCTCAGTGCACAGTGGAAAAATGATCCACTCTGCTTTTTTAAAAACTTTTCTCCTCCCTGTTACTTCTGTGTAATGCTTCGTACAACCCCACCTGTCAGATGAGAGAAGAGGAGGTAACTCAGATGCGTCAGGAGGTTGCCAAACAAACAAAGATGAGAGAAGCAATCCAGAAGAAGTTCCACCAGATGGAGGATCAGAAAGCTGATGTGGATGTCCAGAGGGAGACACTGAAAGCTCAGATAGCTGGTCTGGAGAAAGGTACTGCACATGCACTCACATAAATGATGACCTGGGTCCCAGTCTGTCTCTCCTTCACTGCTGCCCTGTCTTGGTCTCTGTGAGATCATCAGTCTCACGCTTAAATGTGATGATGAAAACTAAACTTTCATCCTATTATATAATTGATAAAAGTACAAGTTGATAGCTGATGATCAAACAGATAACTAACCAATAAATAAAAAACACTTGCAAATGCATCATTTTTCAAGAATAATCTTGAATATTTTACATCAAATGTGTATAAATTAGTGTTTTTTTTGTTATGATTTTCTGTTGCATTTTATATTTACACTGTGAAGGGAAGGAAAGATCCCAAAGTTCAGCTGAAACCGACATGAAACCTCATATTAACAATCTTAGGAATCATCTTCACACAGATCAATTACTGTGGATTGTGACACTGAAATGGCTTAAAGAGAGTATCTCTGCACAGCTGGTATGGACAAGAGGAAGAATTACAGCTATCAAACTCATTCAGTCAATTCAATAACAATAACTAAATGTACACATAGTATAAGGACGTGAGTGTTGTTTTAAAACAGCCTTGAATAATGTAAGCCTATGTGTTGTCCATCATGTAAATAGAACTGCAGATCGTTTCTCCTCCTGTCTCTGTTGTATATTGTGTACTACCACTATTTTCATTGAGACATAAAAATCAAGCTTCTTTCCTGCAGTGCAATATGCTATTAAGGCTTCACCAAAGACGTAAGATCTGCTACATAAGTTAAATGAGAATGTGACACATTCATGGAGGTTTAGTCAATATAAAAATATCAAACACAACCAGCTTTGACCATCAATACAAACTGTCTCCATCATTCTTTCCACAGATCTTGAATCCTCACAAAAGCAAGTGGAAGCTGACAAGAAAGCCATAGACGAGCTGATCAGAGAGAGAGACATCTTAAATAAGGTAAGTGCTGCACCTTGACCCACAGGGTATGTATCCTGTGTTTTCAGTCCTCTCCAGCACACATTTCTCTTTTGTCCGTTATACAGTGGTGCAAAAGGAATATGATGTAAACTACAGTTCCTGTGTTAATGCTTTTCAATACACAGTCAAAACCAGAATTAACATTACTTCACTTATTTACTTATATACTTATGTTTCCCAATCAATAGAACATGATCAAAGCTGCACAGTCGACAGAGAAACAGCAAAACCTTGTCAAGCTCCTCGAGCAGGACAAGAAGACACTGGAGCATGAGATCAGTGGATACCGCCAGGAGGCTCAGAAGCAGCGCAAGATCATTCAACAGCTGGAAAAAGAACGTGACCGCTACATTAATGAGACCAGCACCCTCATGCAGAAGGCACGTTAAACAGAATGGGTTTAATATTTGAATTAATTTTGTTATTATAAGATGATTTCTTTAACACAAAGTTGGAAAACCTACCTCCAACCTTGGTCTATCTAAGTGGAACACTTCCCTCCCTTCACCAGGTGCAACAGAAAATGAATGATGTTGAAGTAAGAGAGATGGAGATATTTGATTGGAGGAAGAAGGTCACTGAGGCAGAGTGCAAGCTGAAACAGCAAGAGAACCTGCTGGAGTCTGTTGTGTCTGAAAGGAACCTCTATAGCAAAAACCTCATCGAGGCTCAGGTAAGAGTAATGCATTCAAACTCATCATCCGAATAGTTACTATAAAATGGAAAAGTTATAGCTGTGAGATTTTTTGATCCTCTGAAATGATTTGTTTTCTTTTCATTCTTTTCTGCAGTTTCTTGTATTTTTATTCTATATTTATTAGTTTGAAAAGTGTATCTCCCTCTGCTTCAGGAAGAGATTGCAGAGATCAAGAGGAAGATGAAGACCATGAACAACCAGGTGACCCGGTTGAGAGATGAGATCACCGGGAAGGAGTTGGCCCTGGCCAAAGATCAGCAGGAGCACAAGCGCTTAGAGAAGGATAATGAATCCCTCAAGGTACTGCAGTCTGCCTCAGTGGTTCTGAGCTCCTCATCATCATTTACATAGGTAGTATTTAGCTCCGTTAGTAACTTGAATCTTGAAAAGCCTATGAGAAATGAACAAATGTTCATGTAAATGTAAATGAACATTACATACATTTCATTTGTTCAAAGTTGTCTTGGCTAGTGCCACTGGGAACCGTTGACCTACTTCTGGGCCAAATAGGGTTTTCCATTGTCGGGGGGGGGGGGGGGGGGTCAGTAAAGCTGAGCCATGCCATCAGCTACTGTGATTAGTCAAGCTGTGCTGAGTGTTTTTCCACTGCAAGGTAAAGTAGTTTAGCCGTACTACTAAAACCTAGCCATTCTGAGTGGCTTTACAGATATTTACTGTATATAAATACATACATGTGTGCCTGTCTGTGTGTCCTGCTACAGGGGGAGCTGCAGTTGTTTAAGCTGCAGCTGGAAGAAACAAAGCAGCGTGTTGACAGTCAAAAAGCAGAACAGCAAAAACTGCAAAAGATTATAGCAGATGCTGATGCTGAACAGATCCAACAGAAGAAACAACTGGAACAGGTAAAGAAGGAGACGTAGGTAGAAAAGAAGAGATAGAGAAAAAGACAAGGACAGAGATGATAATGATTATGATGATTATGTGTTGGTGAAACTTCTCTTAAGGTGATCAGAGAGCGGGACACCCTGGGAAAGCAGCTGCTACGCCGCAATGATGAGCGAGCCCTGCTTTGTGAGAAGATCAGGATCCAGCAATCGATCCTGAGCAAGGGTGACTTCCACTACAACCAGCGGATGGAGGACATCCGTTTGCTCAAACTGGAGATCAAGAGGCTGCGGCATAAGAAGAGCATCCTGGACAAGACTGTACCCAACACTGAGGACCTGAGGTAAAACAGAGAAGAGGGCCTGAGCAGCATAAAGAGGAAAGAGAAGAGTTTGGAATAGACGAGGAGAGGCAGGACACAAGCACTGAGCACAGAGAGCAGGATGGAGAGAGAATGTGGTGACCCACAAAGTAGAATAGAAGAATAGAGCAAGGTGGAGACAGATCCAGGTGAGAGGTAGGAACAACCTCCTTTGAACCACTGGCTTCCAAAACCATAGTGAACTCTTTTCCGTTAAAACTATAAAATAGTTCAAGGGTTAAGTTTTCCTACATCACCTTACAGACTGCAGTCAGAGTGTATCCACTTCATTCATTCCCTCAAATTTGAACTAATAATTCAAAAAGGCAAAAGATTATTTTGCATTATGAATGTTTTTTGTTTTACTTCTGACTAAAAATGTTTTCTCATGATCATTGGGGCATTTTTGCATAAAGATGGTTGTTTCCTGATATTACAGGTTGCATGTAGCTGTAAGTAGGTGTTGTATGAAATATGACTGAGCTGTTGTGTTGCAGGCGAGAGCTGTTCCACCTGCAGAGGGAGCTGCTCAGAGAAAGGATGAGAAGCAATGTCCTTGAGGAACAGCTGAAGCCCATAAATATTCACCGATGGAGACGACTGGAGGTGAAGGACTTGTTAACGAGGGCCTGTCTGGGTTAGCTTAAAGCTATAACTGCTTTAGCCTGTTTCATTTGTTCCTCTTCTTGAACCCACGAGTAAACCTGAATATTCAAAGAGGAAAAGGTCAGGCTGTTAACAGCTTGTGAATGTCTCTCCCCTACAGGGCAGTGACCCCAGCAAATATGAACTCATCCAGAAGATTCAGTCCTTACAGAAACGACTTATCACCAAGACCCAAAAGCTTGAGGAACACGAACTTCTACTACAGGTTAACAGTCAACACTTGCTCCTCAATGTGTACACACAAGCACACACACACTCTGTACATGCCTGTTTGGATTAATTAGTCTTATCCTCAGTAAGGTGCGATTTGACTGAAAGGAGCTGGTGAGTAAACAACTGTCTCTATCACCGTATTATGTCACTATATTCACTGTATTCAAAGTAATTATTGGCAGTGCTTTTACAGTGCAACTGCTCAGATGCTAACACTGAGAGACAATAGCAGCCAAGTTAATAGGCAGACCCTCAAATGTGTCTTGTAGAACAAAAGCAGAAAAATAATAAGAAATGATCGTTATCAATTTTTACCCATTTTGTCATTAGAACTTAAAAGATAAAGCTGTTGATATTCATTTTATTACTGTCAAGAAAATCCCATGAAAAGACCAAAACAACACTGGATTAGTCTGTGAAAGTACAGATTCAGGTCGTGAATAAATGCTTAAAATTTTTTTATAAAAGTGCAATAATTTGTTAAAACAGCTCGTTCTGCTTTTTAAAACCACTGTGCGAGGCATTTAAAAATGTTTTTGGCACTATTCAGTGTTCAGACAACAAGCCTCCCTGAGGATCTGACAGTATCTCAGACGTGTTTAAAAATGTATCTTCTCAACGTTTGATTAGAATGTTTCATGGCCATTATTTAAAATGTATTTAATGTTTCTCTATTATTGACTTGTAACGCACTTTGAACTGTATGAATTGCCTGTATGAATGGTGTTTTTACAATTTACACTTGAATTGATTCCTTGATTGATATAGTACTGATCTGCCCCAGGACACTGACAATGAATGGGAAATGTAGACTGTGACCACTCTTACGAGGATTGTTTGATTTTTCCACAAACACATACAGTAGTGGCTTGAAGCCGGCAGAAGCAGATGGTGCATGATGGAGACACAGCAGGAAGATCTTTATGCTGTGGTTCCTTTTCCTTCCAAACAGAATAGATGTTTTAAGTTCTACAGCATGTGAACGCACACACTTATTCTTCTTCTCTTGTTCCCTACAATCCTCTCCATCATCTCCGTGTTTCCCCACAAGGAAAAGGAGAAGCTGTATGTGGAACTGAAGCACATTCTGGCCCGGCAGCCTGGTCCAGAGGCAGCTGAGCAGCTCCAGCAGTGCCAGTGGACCATCAGAGAGAGAACCAAAAAGCTCAAGGTCTTTAGTAACCATCATCTCACAGTCCAAGCATCCCTGTCTTACTTTTATGTTTTCTTGTTTCCTGTTGTTTTTCTTGTTGTATTAAAACTTTGGAATGACCTGGTTTTAACAACTAGTTTGTCATAAAATATGATCCTCATTTAAGTCACAAGTATTGACAAACACAATGTGGTTAAGCTAATAACCAAACGCTAAAAACCAAAAAGCTAAAGGTTAAGCTAGAAAAACAAACAACTGTCTTTGCTGAACACACCAATTAAACATTCACAACTAGTGGCCAAAGAACGTGACACTTTGCATGATGTTTTTTTGTGAAGCTCGTCTCACATCAGCAGCTTTTTCTTGTGAACAGCAAACTCAAAATGTTTAAGTGTTTTTTATAAGTATAAGTGTCTCCAACCCCCATCTTCAATTTTGTTTCACTGACTGGACTCCAGGTCTGATAAAATCCTGACTCTAGTGAGCTTTTGTACATGTTATTAGCCGAGAGGTTCACATATTTTTTCCAACCGCAACACTGTGAACGTTTGAATGATGTTTTTGATGTGGACAACGCAATGATTTGTGTGTTATTAGTTCAAATACATTGTGTTTGTGTAACTTAGATTAAGATCTGGCCATATTAAAAGACAGATTTACACAGAAATGCAGATAATTCCAAATCCTCACATCCTCTGTGTACATTGAAACTTTTCTGTCTGATTCTTATGCACAATATACGTAGATAAATGTACAGTGTTTACTTGATTAATTCTTTTCATGAAATATCGGCGCTATAATTTTAATCATGTAGCTTAAGTTGCCTAAATACCTGGAAATAATACAAAGGAGATGTTTTTCAAGGTGAAATGATTTCCACAAATTCAACATTGAACTATTTATCTATACATATTCATGTGTGTTGTATGTTTTTCTGATTTCGCAGGTGCTGATAGCAGAGCTGAGAATGCTCGACTCAAAGATGAATGAGTACAAAAGTGAGAATCAAAGATTGGCCAACGAGCTTGCAAACATCAAGAAGAAGTACCTCAGTCAGAAAAAGCTACACAGGTGATGTCTACTGGCACGATCGCAGAATTTATGTTATGCAGTGGGCATGTGATAGTTGTGATGTCACTCTGATGACCTGCTGCTCTGTGTGTCTTCTCAGTGAGCAGAGGGCCAAGACCAAAGTGGAGCAGTTGGAGCCACTGCCCCAGCTGAGCAGCAAATCTCACTTTACTGGAGGAGGCTTCAGGATTGACCACCCTGTGAGAAGATAATGGACATTATCAGAGAATATTTTGTTATTCATCTGTTTTAAAACCTTTTAAATCATTTGAAATGAAAAATATCTATCACTATATAACACTGTGCTTTACCATGGCAACATAGAAAGAACAGAAGGTTACTGGATGACTTTTGCTTTTGCTTTTTATCAGGTGCAGATACTAACATTTGACACACTGCATCTTCAACTCTATAAACAGAGTATACAGTAAATAGCCCTCTTAAGCATATGATAGGCTCTAAATGGAGGCAGGGAGGGTTATCCATACACCTTCAATGTAAAATGCAAAAGTTCAAGAAAGCATCCTATTCCTTGAGGCTTAAACAAGACTTAGGAGTATTTTTTAAACAGTCTATCTATTATCTTTCTACATTAAATACAAACATAACAAATACGAACAGGTTCCTTTCTAGCAAAGTCTGTATAACTCTTTCAATATCCAACATGGACCAGTTTCATTTCAAAGATCATTCTGTAGAAAAAAAAAAAGTATATTATCTTAAGACAGCTGATTAAGATCATAACCTGATATTATTATTATCCAATAGGATGTATGATATACATGGTTTGTAAAAATATGCATTATGTGGTTTCCCATCAATTTTTCTTCATTACACATCACTCAAGGAGAAGAGAATTGAGACGATACAGTATACTGAGAGGAGCAACTCACAGCCCTCTCAATAAGAGGAAGTGGACCGATCCCTCATGCTTAAGCTTTCCCACCAGTGTCAGGTTAAATAAAAATAGTGCAAAGCACAGAACTGACTGTGCTAGTTATGACTTCTAGTCTGACTGGTTTTTAAGAAAGAATAAAGATGCCTGTCGACTTCTGTCGATAGTTTTACTTTATTTGGCTCCTGAATCTCTAAAGACCACAGTCCAAATGCTGCAGCTTACATTTAATCATTTCTGTCATCATACTATAAAGGCAGGGTCATCTGACAGGGCTAGTTGTTAACTGTTCAAACCACTACTTTAAACATGTGGTCAGTCAGCTTTATGTCATTGATGTTTTTTATTTGTCTGAGTATGTGAAGTGTAAAGTGACATGTAAAGCACTTTGAGTGAATTGCCCTTCCTCTTTTGGAACAAGTGTGCATTGCTTGAGATTTAATCAAAGATCCTAAAATATGACTGCAGTATGTTTACTAGAGAGATTTAATAAAGAGATTATGTGTATTGGGAGTTTGTCTGATATTTAAAACCAAACTTTGTACACATTTCATTTCAATAAAGGACGGTAAGACAGACTGATCAGAATTCAGCTCAGGCCGGACATCGTCTGCAACAGAACTTACTGAAAGGTCATCTGTAAAAAAAAAAAAAAAAAAAAACAAACAAAATCTATTCAGCCCCAGTTTAAAGAGCAAAAAAATGCACATTTTCTAATCTAATACTCTTTTGAGAACATCATGAAACCTGGATATCTAGATGGGATTAAAGGGAAGACAGAAGCTTTCGGACTTAGTTAACAACTTCAATATGATCATTATGGAAATTATGCGTCTGTCTGCGGGATGCTGAGAGAGAATTTTGAAAAATTTGTTTTAGAAGCAGATTGTCTAAATAGGATTAAAACATCAAATATGAGACAGAACAATATCTCCCATGATACTTTAGTGATGGGGCAGTCCCAGGTGTGGGAATAAAAGTTCTTGTTTTACGCAAGAACTGAATATATGATGTTTTCATAACAGTGTTGTCTGTAATAATAATGTAACAATAATCTTCAGTTCATATCACACAGCACCAGCGCCCTCTGTTGTTGGGCCACAATTAATGTAGGTTCATACATAGTGACATATGTAGAGCACCCAGGGGTCACAGGTTAATGCTTCATTTTCTGTGTCACATCTGTTAATACTGTCATTTCACCATCTGGTTTTAAAAAGTGAGATTTTAGCTGACAGAATTTAAATAACCCTCTTTATCTGCTGAACAGCTCATTGACATGACATCCCTGTAATCACCACTAGATGTCAGCAAAATACACACTGACCAGACAAGACCAAAATACTTCTCATCTACTGGTCTACTTTTAAAATACATAGATGGAAATACAGAACCAGCCAAAAATGTTAGAACGTCAATAATTTTTCCAGTTTTCAAAAACTGAGAAATGTAAATTTGTATGTAATTTTCCTTGAAAACAGCCTTCTTCAGGGATGAAGAAATTGGTGGACTTCCAGCTTTCCTGCAGCAGCAGAAGTAAACGAGTCCTTGAAAGTTAAAGCAAACAGTTCCTAGAGGCTGATGACCGTCAAACCCTTTGTCTGTACAAAGGCAGTGTTGGAATAAACTGTGTTACTACACCCTCTGATCTATTATTAGGACAGTACTATACTGCAGGAAGTAGTTCTATATACTGCTGTCAGACTGGTGAAGCAAAAAAGCAACTAACACAGGAAGACACGCTGGTTGGTCAGAGGTTGATGACCCAAAACGTAAGAAAAACAGAACCAGACAGAGGCCTCCAGACTTAAATCACATGGAGCTGGTTTGGGATGAACTGAAGGTGAAAGCAAAGCAGAAAGTGCAACAACACATTAGTTGGAACTTCTACAACTGAGTTGGGACATTGTAGAAAGAACGTCAAAAGTTTGTTCAGCAGATGGATGAGTCAAAAATGTAGATTAAATTTAGTCCGACAAGAAGATTCCATGATTGCTTGATTTTAAAATCTCTGAATTAGGAAAAATTGAGGTGTTTGACACGTATATGTTTTCAGAATCAGAATCAAGTTTATTGCCAAGTAGATTTTCAAATGCTTTGGTGTTTTGGTGCATCACGATAAACGTAGCCAGTAGAAAAAATAAAAATAAAGATAAAGCAAGTACTGCAAGTCAGGAAGCATAAAATATTTACAATAAAAATATGAAAAATATTGTAAAGGGTAAAATATAGAAATAATGTTCAATATAGGAATGGAAGAATGTGCAGTAGGTCACAGTATGTGTATAAGTACGAAGAATGCATCTTTA